>NW_024828574.1:0-1473 GCF_019175285.1 Sceloporus undulatus
CATCATTGCCCCTCCTCATTTACACACTGGTGAAAATAATTATTTTATTTTTGCAAATGAGACCATTTGCAAAAATAAAATAATTATTTTCACCAGTGTGTAAATGAGGAGGGGCAATGATGAGGGGAGGCCATGGATCAGATCCTTAAGGTAATGTAGGTCTTATCCAGCCCAGGAGCTAGAGCTTCTCCACCTGGGACATAAAGCAGGTCCTCCTCCTCTTCCTCTGTGTGAATGAGAAGTCAAATTCTCATCAGTGATGATGACACAGCCTGAAACATTTGCATTCCTGCATTTAAAAATCTGAGGAGTCCTGAATCCTGTTGGTTAACCCTTGAGTGTAGACTCACTTAACGCATAAGTGACTTTTGATGTCCACATATAGATAAATCCAACCGATTCAGTGATTCTACTCAGATCAGGACTAAGCATAGGATACAGACTAGGATTTAGGCCAGCATGTGCCTGGAACAGGATACTCCCAAGCCAAGATGGCCAGGCAACAGTTTGGAAAGTGGGCACTCTCCACATGGGAAGAGACACTCTCCTAATCGTGACTTTTCTGCATGCAGAAGGCTGCCATGGGAATTGGGTGCTTCCTTCCCATCAGCTCAATCCTCGGATGCCCCCTGATCCTGGGAGGAGGGCTGGTTACCATGGAAGGGAAGAAACTTGAGAAGAGAGAGCTCCTTTCCTGCTCTGCCTGGCCAGCGGCTTCACTGGTCAATGGAGTGCAACTGGTTTGGCCACTGGGAGAATGAGGGTCCACCATGGTGGGAGAGTTGGTTGTGAGGTATTGGAGAAGCATCCAGCTGTGTTTCAGTAGCCAGAAGGGAAGCATATGTGACCTGCATATGTCACCAGCTGATCTCTGTGACTTTGAGTACTGCAGGGTTTCTTGCCAAATCAAGCCTAACCCTGGTCTCTTTTCTCAGGAACTTCATCTTGACCCCCTTGTACACTGCTTTGGGGTATCTTTTGCTGGACGTGATCCAAGTGCAAGGCCACCAAGACCTCTCTACCTAATGGCCGACACAGGGGCCAAGCAGAGGGAGTTGGGCTCCAAGAGAAAGAGGTTGCTGAGGTACAGCAACTCTTTTGTAAGTTGCCATCCTGACTATTAATTTCTTTTTAAAAGGTTTTTATTGAAAATATTAAAAATGACAAATGACAAAAAGACATATGACCATCCAATTACATTATGAAGCAAACCCTTTTATCTATTAGACTTATGTAGATTTCTTTAAATAAACTTCCTGGTTCTCCAGATCTCTCCAAAAATAAAAACCATTTTATTTTAACTGAACTCTTATCTCTTTACCAACTATTTACCAATGGCTTCTTAATACTTCTGAATAAAGGCTTGTATACCCGTTATCACGTTACTTTTCTATACTTTTTTTCATTCCACCTTATACCATATACTATGTTATCAATATCACCACTGTGTTGTTTATTTATTTTTCTTCATAT
>NW_024828575.1:0-1473 GCF_019175285.1 Sceloporus undulatus
CTGAATCCTCTGGTTTAACTGAAGAGAGTAGATCCACTGAACCTATAAGTGACTAGTGAATGAACCTATAGGTAAATCCAACTTATTCAGGGATTCTCCTCTGATTAGGACTAAGCAAAGGATAGGATACAGACTAGGATTTAGTCCTGCATGTGACTAGAACAAGAACTTCCCAAGCCAAGATGGAGAGGCAACAGTGTGGAAAATGGGCACTCTCCACATGGGCAGAGACACTCTCAGAATTGTGACTTCTCTGCGTGCAGAAGGCTGCCATGAAAACTGGGTGCTCCCTTCCCTTCAGCTCAGTCCTCTGGTGCCCTCCCCCCCCAATCCTGGGAGGAGGATTGGATCCCATGGAAGCGGAGCAACCAAAGAGAGAGCTCTTGGAGAATGAAGGGCCATCAGACCAGACAGGCTAACCCAGCAGAACACTCTAAGCTCCAGCTCCGGGTGGAATGAGGCTACACCTGGCCATTCACTGACCTAGGTAGAACTGTAGAGCTGTCAAAGCCATCCTGCATATCCCATGCCTGGTGAGAGTCTTGGGTGCGAGGTACTGGAGAAGCACCCAACTGTGTTTATGTAGCTGGGAGCAAAATGAAGACATCTTCCTCTGAAGACCACTGTGGCAGTCAGGAGGTTTCAGCTGATGATGGACTCATTTCACATCTCACTACGGGGACATAACCAGGGCCCTCTCCAATTCCTTGTTTGCTAATCCCCCACCACTCTAAGAAGGCATGGAGTATCTGTTGTGTAGGGGAGCTGCAGTGAATCTATGCTAGGTCCAGGGTGCTTTGTTTGGTGCAGATGGAGGAAGGGGATGCCAACCTCTGCATCGGACCAAAGGAGGCATATGTCACCTGCATATGTCACCAGCAGGATGCTGTTCTTAGTGTCTTTGAGTGCTGTAGGGTTTCTTGCCAAGCCAATCCTAACCCTGGTCCCTTTTCTCAGGAACTTCATCTCGGCATCATTGGACACGGCTCTGGGATCTCTCTTGCTAGAAGTGACCTAAGTGCAGGGCAACCAGGACCCCCTGCTCACCTGATGGTCACAGAGGCCAAGCCAAGGGAGCTGGGCTCTAAGAGAAAGAGGATGCAGAGGTACAAGAACTCTTTGGTGAGTCGCTATCCTATTAGTTTCATCTGTTTCACTGCTGGGCCAATTTATGAAAGGAAGCAAATAAATTACTGTCCGAGTTTGGCAGAGATAGTCGTGGTTAATTCTCAGTCACCCTATTATTTCGGGAGCTTTTAAAATGTCCTGATTTATATCTCCTCCTCCCACTTTCCTCCTTCTTCAGCTCACTTAAATTTCTGCATAATGAGTGCCAAGGATTTTGAACCCCATCAACTCAAAAGTAGGGAGAGGAGATGAAAGAAGGGGTCAGGGACTTGCCCTTGCTAGGAGTCTGAGGCAAAAGCAAACTGCTGTGTCCTTCCCCGCTTGTGTGATCTTCCCCTAAAAAAC
>NW_024828576.1:0-816 GCF_019175285.1 Sceloporus undulatus
GAAATTAATTCGTTCCGCGGCCGCTTTCGTAACCCGAAAAGCCTTCGTAAGCCGAAATGCCATAGGCGCTAATGGGGAAAAGCCGCGGTTCCATTTAAAATAGCGCCGAAGTTTTTTCGTAACCCGAAAAAACATTCGTAACCCGGAACAATAATTCCCTATGGGATTTTTTCGTATCCCGAAAATTTCGTAACCTGGGTAATTCGTATCCCGAGGTACCACTGTATTTGATTCACTATTATTCAGTCTGAACCATCAAATGATTTTCATTACCATGATAAGGCCCTGAATCATACTGTTAGTCTCAGCCCAAGAAGACCTATTGATCCCATAGGATTTACAACCGTGTGTGGAATAAGCTGAGTTTCACAAGTATTGCGATTTCACATAAGCAAAACTGCCTCTGGTCCTCACCAGAGTAGACCCACTGAATCAGCTGAATTTACCTGTCTATTGAAGAATCTTTTAGTAGTTGATTGAAAGGGTCTATTCTAGCTCAATATACACAATATATCATATATAAACCAAAGATAAGGTATAAACAAAATAATTTAGGCTATGGCTGGGATATTGAGGATAGATTAAGATATTGACTATAACAAAACATATACTGCTTTTAGCCAGCAAAGAATTATAGTGCATTTATCCATTTGTTGTCAAATTTCAGTGGCAAATGTCATATTTAAAAAACAGTTCTGGAGAACACTGTGGACTTGAGGGCCACAGTTTAGATCCAGAGTTGTTCCCCCATATCCCCCAACATTTCACTGGTGGGAAAAGAAAGACACATGCAGACAAACAACACCAGAAGGTGGT
>NW_024828576.1:916-1473 GCF_019175285.1 Sceloporus undulatus
ACCCACTGAATCAGCTGAATTTACCTATCTGTTGAAGAATCGTTTAGTAGTTGATTGAAAGGGTCTATTCTAGCTCGATATACACAATATATAATATATAAACCAAAGATAAGGTATAAACAAAATAATTTAGGCTATGGCTGGGATATTGGGGATATATTAAGATATTGACTATCCCAAAACATATACTACATTTAGCCACCAAAGAATTATAGTGCATTTATCCATTTGTTGTCAAATTTCAGTGGCAAATGTCATATTTAAAAAACAGTTCTGGAGAACACTGTGGGCTTCAGGGCCACAGTTTAGATCCAGAGTTGTTCCCCCATATCGCCCAACATTTCACAGATGGGAAAAGAAAGACACATGTGGACAAACAACACCAGAAGGCGGTCAAGATGGCCAAAGATGTTTATGGGGAAGGTCACAAAAGCGGGGAAGGGCACAGCAGTTTGCTTTTGCCTCAGACTCCTAGCAAGGACAAGTCCCTGCCCCCTTCTTTCCTCTTCTCTCCCCACTTTTGAGTTGATGGGGTGAAAATCCCTTGGCACTCATTT
>NW_024828577.1:0-1473 GCF_019175285.1 Sceloporus undulatus
AGGACGAAGAAGTAACCTCAAAATCACCACTACTCCCCAGCCCTGTTAAACATAAGAGACAAAAGGTTAATCTAGGGCTATGTAATCTTGAATCTGATAACTGCTGGAAGGCCACATATCCCTAACTCATTCCTTAAAGGAGGGATGGACTTTCACATGTTGGATTGCAACTCACACGTGTCCTAACCAGCATAGCTAAATATGGCTGATGCAGGGAGCTGCAATCAAACAACATCTCAGCCCTAAACTGGCCATTGACTTAAAGAAGAATGTTTTGTTTTATTTTGTAAATAGGGGACTGTTTCTTAAAGTGAAAGTGAATTGTCAGCAGTCATAACCAACATGGTGAAGGAAGCTGGGAGTTGCATCACAACATTTGGAGAGTCTCACAATCAGTACCTAGAAGGCTGCATAATTCCCATGCCCATCCTAAAGCATAGGAAAGCTACTCCAGCCAAATGTGTTTAAATTTGACTGACTACCTAACTTTTTGTAAATGTTTGAAGGGTATCCATGGACCTGTATTTTGCTTTAGACAGCCGACTGTTTGGTGACCAAAGTCTTAAATATTTATACACAGTGCCTAGTGGACAAATTGTGTCAGATCTATAAATTCCACAGTGAAGGAAAAAGTAAAATTTCTTAACCGCTTTCAGCCAAATGTAGTCAGTGCTGAAATTTAATCTCCCTGCTGCAAACTGTCAGAAAGAAGTGAGTGTCCACAAGGATGTCTGTGTTTGTGTACCAAACCTTGTCAACTGAAATTTCCAGGCTGCTGATTTAACTGAGGCCTGGTGTTTTCAAACTCCAGTTCAAAATTAAGAGTCCTAACTTCAAATGAGAATTAGGCTTAGTAATAATGGTTTAAAATTAATGAATTGAGTTTATTTTAGCTGAAATGTGTTTCAGTTTGTCAGTACCATGGCCACTTTTATATCATCTTTTCAACCAAGCTCATATTAATCTATGGACATTAGGGAAAGTCTTAATTAAATAACAACTTCATTTTTTTATCTAGAGGGCCCTTTCCTTTGTTTTCTTCTGTTTTGTTTTTGTTTCGGTGGCCAGAATCAGTGTGTCAAATATTTCAAAAGTCGGTTCCTATAATAATAACCTTAGATGAATGCAGTCAATGTTAAAAGACCACTATTCTGCACCAAATAACAGAAAAGTCACCTGAAAGTGCTGGATGGATATTTTGATATGTAGCCATAGAAAGAGATGCGAGATTCATTTTTCTCTTTGGCTGAGTTAATTCAGAAAAAACATTTTTCATTTTTGTAAATGGTCATTGTATAGGCTTAATATTATTTTGTATAATTTTACTGAGACCTCTTTTGTCTCTATGTAGTGACTTGCTCATCTCTTAAAATAGTTCTGTGAATTGGCTTTTTAAGCTGTATATGGAGGAGTACACCAGAGGTCCTTTTACTCTACACAATTATAGCACTATGATTATACTTCAACTATCAT
>NW_024828578.1:0-1473 GCF_019175285.1 Sceloporus undulatus
CAGTCTCCCTGGGCATTCCATCTCAGACCTCAGAACAGTGATCTTTGAACAAAAGAACTACAAAGATAGATTGGAAAGAGAAACAGTAGAATTGGGATTTATGCACAGACTACAGTCCATTGACAAGGGGTTGCATAAAGATGATGGTTTCCTGACACATTAAACACATTTCAACAGTATGTAACCCCCATCACCATGAGCGTGCCCTTGATCTCCTCATCACATCACACTCTATTTTCCACACTCATTCATTCTTCTCACCCATAGGCTACAGCTTCCACTGTCTTTGGGCCCAAACAGATAGGTCAAAATAAAGCTGCTTTGGATCACTTTGGAGGTATGTTGTTTAAATGACACACACATCCTAAAAGGCCAGAAGCTATGCCAAAGCTGTGCTCCAGTCCTTATGAGTGGAGTGTGGCTTTGGTGTGGTTTCTGGCCTCTTAGGACACATGCAGCATTTAAACAGCAAACCTGCAAAGTGACCAGAAGCAGCTTTATTTTGACCTGTCTGTTTGGGCTGAAATCTACCAATGACCATAATTAAAATTGGGCTTACCACTTCATTCCCATACACAAAGCATTTTGAATTTGAACTGATATTCTCACACACTAATGGCATATATAGATCTGTCCCTGGCTTTCCACTCCACCAAATGCATCTGAGGAAGTAGCCTCATGTTGCCAATTTCTTTATTTCAGTTAGTTTCAAAGGTACTACAAGATCACTTCACATATTGGTAGAGGACGTGACTGTTAGCTATTAATGCTCATTCAGCAATAATTTAATTAATAGTATGCTTACCCTGAAACAGCTGCTTTGATTGTCAGTATCTTTCTGAGTAGAATCCCAAGTGCTGTTGACTACCATTTTGACATTTAAATGACTTCCACAGATCTTGAAAAGTCAGTGGAAATGAAAGCAATTAGATCTAAAACAAGATTTCCTGTCTCTAAGATGCACATATGTTCCTGTTTCCTTTTAGCTTCACCCTTTCCTGAGGAACTTCCAGCTTTACAATACTTCCATGGATGGTGTTTATTTGGATGAAAATGGGGATCTGGTAGCTGACTTCCATATCAATAACTGGGTAATTTTTCCGAACAAGTCCACTGGCAGAGTAGAAGTTGGAACCATAGAAAGACAGACCTCCTCAGGGATCAAATTCACTATTGACCAGAATGCTGTTGTGTGGTCCAAGTGGTTTAATCAGGTGAGGATGACAAAATGCTTCAATTCACTCCCTTTATTCTCATTGATGTTATTTCCTGTCAAGACAACATTCACTTAGGATGACCTTTTGGCCTCATTGATTGACTCAATCCACCTATCTCTTTCGTTCTCTACTATTTTTCACATTATCAAGCTTTTTTGTCTTTTCCAATGAGTCACAATGTCTTGTGATATGTCCAAAGCATAACAGCCTTGTTTTAGTCAACTTAGCATTTAGGTAGAATTGACACTTGATTTGC
>NW_024828579.1:0-1473 GCF_019175285.1 Sceloporus undulatus
GGGGGGGGGGCAAAATTTGTGAATATTTTTGAACTGTAGTTAGTTGAATATGTGGATGCAGAATGATGATAATTGTTGCTTTTTGGTTCTCTCCACCATCCCACAGTGCAAGAAGGGGCAGAAATGTTCACACTTCAGTCCATATATATGGACTAGCAGCTTGCTAAAAGAGAAGGCGGGATCATACCCTGATCTGACCTTTCAAACTGCAAATTACAACCACTTTGCTGATTTAAAGGAAGCAACCCCCCGCATGAAGCTCACTATAATTCCTTCCCACATGTTATCATTTTCCAAATGCTTTGCCTGATTGGCAATATACTCCTAATTGTATGTGTGTGTGTATGCGCCTTCAAGTCAACTGTGGACTTATGGTAACCCCATGAATTTCATAGGATTTTCTTAGGCAAAGAATATTCAGAGGTGGTTTTACCAAGTTCCTTCCTCTGAAATATAGCCTGCGGCACCTGGTATTGGCAGTCTCCCAATAAAGTACCAATCAGAATGGATCCTTTCTCTGAAGATGCCAGCCACACCTGCTGGCAAAACGTCAGGAATGAACTCTTCTAGAACACAGCCTCATAGCCCGAAAAACCCACAAAGAACTATAGAGCGGATCCTGCTTAGCTTCCAAGATCAAATGGAATGTGGTGCCTTTAGGGTATTTTGGCCTTCCTTCTTTGGTAGCTGGTAAGATCTCCTATATAACCAGTCCTGGAAACAGTCATACCTTTTAAAAATGTTTTAAGTTTTCTAGAAAAGGTATAATGACACTAACAACAGAACAGAAAATCGCACTTGGAGACATCAAATCTCAATAGCACTTGGATCAGTTGGATGATTCATTCAGGTGGTTGTTTAACTCATCAGTCCATCTATATTGTTAATATATTGTCAAGTCAAAACCTAGCCGTATGCAGTGGTGGTTCAGATGGAGAAGTGTTCTTGTTGGCAAATGCAAGAAAAGAATGTTGTTGTTGTTGTTGTGTGCCTTCAAGTCATTCCCGACTTATGATGACCCCAAGGCCATAAGTCATGGGGTTTTCTTGGCATAACTTGTTCAAAGAAGGTTTGCATTGCCTCTCCCTGAGGTTGAGTGTGACTTGCCCAAGGTAACCAAGTGGGCTTCATGCCCAAGAGGGAATCGTACCCTGGTCTCCAGAGTCACAGTTCAACACTGAAACAAAGTTTCCATGAAATTATCCTCATAGAATACATTTTTCAAAATGCAAGCCAGTTTTTCACATAAGACTATCTGCCATACTCTTGCCATTTGTGGCATGCATGCTCACCCATTTGCATGTCTCCACTGATAAGTAGTTTCTATCCTTTCTGGCATTAGTAAGAGAGATCAGAGAGTCCCCCCCCCCCTTCCACCTTTTCCAGGCGTTGCTGGGAACAGTCATAACTTTATTTGATAGTCAGCTATATTTGATGAGATGCCATCACACTCAGTGAGTGATCGCTGATATG
>NW_024828580.1:0-1473 GCF_019175285.1 Sceloporus undulatus
GGGGGGGGGGGCAGTTCATGCAAAATTCATTCTTCTACACCTTTCTTACTTAGGTCAAAGCAGGGTGTGGGCAGGACATATGAGCTCTGATGTTCTCACAAGAAAGCAAGTGAACTCATGCTCTTATCTCCTAGAATGGCAAACTAACCCATTCATGCCCCTTGGGACTCTATACCACTATTCTGAGCATTCTTTCTGGCCAAGACTCGCATCATCATGGGGCTACAGAGCAGAAGTGAGGAAAATGCGCTCTGCTGCTTGCATGTGAACCTCTATACTGCTGACCAGTTCTGGAAAAATACGAGAGAGAAAAGGGGGGCTAAATGCCTCTCCTGGAAACCTTCCAGAAAATGTTTCATCTTGTAAGTAGAACTCCCCTTTATCATTTGATATATTTAAATATTCACCTTTCAAAAACAGTAGTCGTCCACTCACTTTTGAGTCCCTCTCCCATTTTTGCTAATTCATGCAGCCCCTGGAACATCCTAGGGCAGAAAATAGTCACCAGGCCTGCTGAAGTTGCCCACACCTGCCCTAGAAACCAGAACTGAATTGATGATGGCTGCTCACACTCAGTTACTTTGCCTAGTTCTATGCTGCCTATGAGCTCCTCACCTTGTACTGCCGATTGAAGAAATAAGGGCTTGAATTTAACAAGATTTTGCAACTATTTATTAAGAAGATAAATCTATTGAACATGGAGACACTGGAATAAAATGTATTCAACACATTTGGGATGCAACTCTATATTACAAATGTTATCCTCAGCAGAAACCTTATACCAGTTTTAAGGAGACCAAGAAACATGAGAATCACAGTGAAATGGGGTTATTGCCTTTGAACATTGGGTGGATGGAAGCTGGTGTCCATGTTTAGAACACCGTCCAAATTTCAAAATATGAAGACTCTAGTTTGAGTCTTGGCACAGCTCTTTGCAGTTCTGGAAAACATCCAACCATTAGCTGTTGGAAGCATAGTAAGCTCTATCTTGACTTGAACAGATTGTTTAGTTCTGCATAACTGTACAGTTTAAAATGTTGAAATTAAACAGTTTAAAATGTTTAAAGGTTTACGGTCCTTTTTTCCCTCTGAGATATTATAATATACAATAGAATTCATGTTTATATAATAAATAAATAAATACATAAATACATAAAATCTCTTTGAAATGGACACTAGGCTTCAGGGAGCAATTGGGAAAGGGCAAGAAGTTTAGTCCACTTGATAACATTTTGGTGACTTAATAGATCAGAAATCTGAATGAAACAAAGCATAAAGAACTTGTGAATTTTACACCAGGAGCTAGTGATGAAGAGTCCACAGGAAAAACCTGTAGCAGTTTGCAGTGAATGGAGATGAGAAAGAATCTTGACCTGCTTTTACAGTGTGATGGAGACATCCTAAAACCCAAATATACTGGGAATTTCTATCAGAACTTGGAAAGAGAACTGATCTATATATGTAGACATCTCC
>NW_024828581.1:0-1473 GCF_019175285.1 Sceloporus undulatus
CCTCCATCACCATCGTTGTGTCGGCGCAGTCGTTGAAGCCAGTGGATGTTTACATTTCAGTGGATTTCTAGGTTTCAATACTGAGGGATCATAATGATATGCTACGAACATGAAGACAAAGTGGCGCAGGGAAGTAATATGGCGACCGCGAATACAATTTGGCTCAAAACGGATGGATTTGGTGCACTGAAGGAAAGTCCCATCGTCCGCGACGGAAAAGGTACCTCGGCCAGAGGCTCCTACGAAGGAGGAGGAGGAGGGACGCATGGCGGACGCCACGGAGGGACACAGCGGTCAGAAACCGGACCTCAGAGAAAGAGCTGGAGGGGGAACGCTCTCCTGAAAAGACACTATCATGAAAGGATGGAGATAGATAAGCAATCCCTTTGGACTCAGTGGGCGGTCAAGGCGGCCACAGTCACTGGATCTGCAGCGCGTTCTGTAGGTTTTGATACTGAGAGCTTGCGCTTAAAGGAGACAGACGCAACCGTCGACGCCAAAAAAGCGGAGAAAGTGGAGTCCAGACGTCCAGAAGGGAGGGCCCTATGTCGTCCTCCTGGGGTTAGAGGGCACCCAAGACGGCCAAAGGCAAGAGTGGTCAGTGTGTGCAGACCAAAGGAGAAGAAGTACAGAGAGGACCGTAGGCAAACCACCAGACGACAGGTGACAGAGCCTAAAATGGACGCTGCTTGGAAGAGGCTTGGACGCGCAAAGGGGGAGAGAACGCAAGGGATGACCGGCGGGGGGAACCAGGGTCAGTCAGCGCTGGAGGACGGGAGGCGAAGGCGAGGGGGGAACCGGCGCATTTCCCACCATTTGGCGCAAAGAGAGGGAAGGGAAAGGGAAATGACGCAAAGGCCGTAAATATTAGGCTTTGGGTCAAAATGGATGGATTTTGGCGTTTACGTGGGGAAAGCATTGGATCTAGCCACATACGTCTGCCACCATCTTTCTTTGGGGTCTGTTGAACAAGATCCACAGAGAGAAGGAGGAACCCCGGAAACAAGATGGTAGCAGCAAAGCCGTCCATCCTGGAAAAAGAAAAAAGCAACCATCTGCGCTGCATGGCGTAGGTTTGGATACTGAGAGATTGCGCTTAAAGGAGGACCGGGATCGAGGGGGAAAAGGCGGGAAACAGCGCGGTTTCCGCCATTTTCCAGGGGGATGGAGTGGAGGTGGGGGCTGAGGGGCAGATTAGGCCCAGAAGGAGAGAGGGAGGGAGGCCAATCCATCCGTCCATCCAGGCAATGGCTTCCCTCTTGTCTCCCTTCTCAATGGAGAACAAGCATCTGTATTTCAACCTCCAGATGGAGAAGAAAGGGGCCTTGTCTCAGGCGGGGAGCTGACCCTTTTAATGGACGGCCCCAGTGTTGATCGTCCACAAGTGAAAAGACGCGTCACCGAGTGGCGTAGCTTCCGATACTGAGAGATTGCACTTAAAGGAGACGGACGCAACTGTTGGTGCCAAAAAAG
>NW_024828582.1:0-1473 GCF_019175285.1 Sceloporus undulatus
GAGGAGGAGGAGGAGGATTTGGGTGAATAAAACAAAGTGCCTCCTATTCCCACCCTGTTTTGCTGAGGGAGGGGGGTGTCCTGATGCACGAACATATTCCCCCACATTTGACTGCAAAGCTCCCCCATCTCTGCCTCCCTCCCAGCCCAATGCTATTCCAACACAAGAAGAGAGATGACAGGGGTTTAATTCCTTTGAAAATGTTCAAGGATTTGTCCATGGAAAAGAACATTCAATACTGGAAACCAGTGGAAACCAGAGACACCTTTTCAATGGGGCAAAAACAAAAAAAATATACTAGTGCTCCTACAGAAAAAGAGGAAGTTGCTTGTATTTATTTTGTGGGGCCTTCCTTCCTTCCTTCTTGTCCCATCTTTACCTGGTATCTTCTTTCAGGGCCAAAGGAGAGCTTTTCAGAAAGAAAGAAATAATAATAATAATAATTATTATTATTATTATTATTATTTCTTATCTGCATCTCTCCATGGATCGAGGCAGGGAACAATGACAGACCACAAAATACACAATATCAGTTAAGAAGACAACTTCAGTTCAAACATCCATCCATTGAAAAGAAAAAGAAGACACAGATGTATTAAACCATCTACCTTTTAAACTGATCAAAGTTTACAGTTTTAGAAAACTGCCAGGACAGGCCTCTTGCTGAAAGAGACTAGTTTTCAATGACATTTTAGAAATTAATTATAAATGAATGAAGAACGAAGGAAGGAAAGAGAGATCAGAACCCATCCACCCCTTTTAGGGTCTCCTTTCCTTTTTGGGGGGAGGGTGTTATTGGGGAAAAACCAAACCAAGTTGGGGGGGGGACTAGGTCCAAATAGGTTTATTGGTCACCAAGTGAACATGAAACATGTAATGACAAGGTAATGCTATGTAATGAGAAGAAAAGGTCTATGTACAAAGAGCAATTATAATAAACAAATCAGCTTCAATTTACCTAGTCTGAATAACATACTGATGTCATGCAGAAGAACATCTAAACAATGATAATGTAAGAGCTAACTTCAGTTTATTACTATGAATAACCTACTAATCTAGGTAATACAGAATGATATCTACAACAAATAATATAAACAAGGGCAATTGTGAGTACAGGTACACAAAGGCTTCAGTACAATGACAATACACACCGATAAGAATGGACTACAACAAAACAACGAAAGGAACAATTACAAGACACAAACTGCCTCCAATATCTCTGCTCTAGGTGACCTGCTAAAATAGATGAATTGAAACTAAATAAGTGTTATTATCCCTGTCTTTGGGAATTGATGGAGGACGTTTCAAGAGAAAAGGTCTTCCTCAGCCACAACGGAGCAGGCTGTCATCTGAGATACTCTCGTTCTTCCTCCTTCAAAAAATGTGCCAGATACGTAATTTTGCAACCAATCTTCCTCTACTTTCCTGCATGAAACCTGTCCTGGTTTTGGGATCTTCTGGGGAGGCCCTGGT
>NW_024828583.1:0-1473 GCF_019175285.1 Sceloporus undulatus
TTTTTTTTTAAAAGAATCACAACAGGTTTGAAACTTAACTTATATAAAACAGGGCTTTAGAGGTTATTGTATTGTTTTTTTCCTAATGTAACTGTTCTTAACTGCTTTTTATTCTTTTCAGCTGTAGGTTTTTAATTGTTTTAATATTGTGATTAGGTTAATTCTATTTTTATGATGACTTCTGCATGTGTGTGTGTGTGTGTGTGTGTGTGGTTTTTTGGGGTTTTTTTTAAAGCTGTATTGTACTTGTTTCAAATTGTAAGCCATCTTTAGTCCTAATTTTGGGGGAAGGGTTTGGTATAAAGTTGAAGAAGCAGAAGCAGAAGAAGCAGCAGGTGTAAAAGCAGTCTGAAAAGAATTTTCTAACCCGCAAGCAGACATCCAACTTCTCAAGAAGGGAACTGAAGGCCGCTTTTGTTTTAACTAACTATATAATGCAAGAGTGAGAATCATGTAGCCTTTGACAGGTCTAATATGAATGCTGGGAACCTCATTGATGGTCCCAATCCTCACACATCCCTGGAAAAGAAATCCAGCCCCCCCAAATTCTTCATAATGCAATTGAGGTCCAGAATTAACTATTACAGTTATTGCCAGCAACCATCTTAATGACAAGTACAAGAACTTGTTCTTCTCACTTTCCATGAAAAGACAGGTGGCTCCCTCTTCAAATATTAATCTACCGCCAGGGCTGGGCTCAAGACACTTTGTTGCCTGAGGCAAAGGGGGAAGAAATCCCCCTCATTCCATTCACAGAACCTGAGTGGATTGTCAGCTTAAATATTCTTTACCCCACAGTGATAACTGAAAAAGAATCTCAATTACCCCTGAGGGCAGCAGGTGTAGTGGTTTGAATATTGGACTATGACTCTGGAGACCAGGGTTTGAATCCCAGCTTGGCCAGGTAAACCCACTGGGTGACCTTGGGTTAGGGTTGCCATAAGTCTGGACCTCCAAACCGGGACAAATGTAGGACAAAAGTTTCAAATGTACGGCACATTTTTCAAAAATGGAGGACATGCGAACAAAATTGATTTTTTAAAAAAAATGTTACTATAAATGCATGTTTCTTAGGCATGATCAAAATGGAGGACATTTGGGCATTATTCCTAGACAGAGGCCAGAAATGTACTTCCCTTTCTGGCCACCCCCCCTCCACCCAAACCAAACAGCACATTTGGCCATTGAACATGGCTTTACTTAACATGGCCTCTTGCATATTTCAGAGGCTTATTGTATAACCAAACTCTTTGGGTTTCACACTGAACATGCTATGCATTCATACTGAACATGTCAAGGTGGTTTAACAAGAAGTGGGTTTGTCCTCAGATTCAACTGTACTTCTCAGAAGTGTGTACTTGGTCAAGGGACTTTGGGTTTTTTTCACTGTGCATGAGTTTGTAAAAATCAGAGCAACTTACATTGGTCGTGCTTCAGAAGCTGGTTCATTTCATCATCATCATCATCATCATC
>NW_024828584.1:0-1473 GCF_019175285.1 Sceloporus undulatus
GAGGATGGAAGGCGAGATAGGTTTCAAGCATTGATCTCGCCTTTGCTTATACTCAATTTCCATCCTGTTAACGCTATATTTTCCATTGCCCCACACTACTCCTATTGTTGCTCTGCAATTAGAATCAACAATCTTTTGATATTCTTCATCCATAGCATTGGTTCCCCAGCCATATCCATCCTCTTCCATTAAGTGGCTAAGTTGGTGATATATGGTGGACTAGAGCTATTTAATCAGTTTTCAGTCTGACCTCTGATGTTATGAAAAGAGTATCTAAAATTCAGAAGGGCAGGTAGAGATTGTTGGTATGATGATATGGTCTGCGTGTAAGTTATAGCCACCAAATAAGAGTCAGAGAGCTTCTAAAGTTGTCTATATCAATGAAGAGTAAGAGAAGTGGAGGACATATAATTTGATTCAAAGTTATCTGTCTCCACCTCCGTTTCCACATCATTAGGCCGCCTGATAGTATGTTCTCAACTCACAGCAAATCTTGCACTGGTCGGGGCGGGTTCGGGGCTTGGCCTCGCTCATAGGCACTGTCTCCCTCACAGCTGGACAGCAGAGAACGGTGGTGTCTTCCTTTTCCAGGATGTGTTCTACATTTCAGCCAGGAGGAATTCCAAAAGGTCCTCCATTTTGAGCATGACTAAAAAAAGCATAAGTTTACTTTTGCATGAGTATTTTTCGTTTTCAATGAGATTATGTTCTCTGTTTTTCTTGAATGACCTCCATTTTGTGGTGCCTTGACCTCCTTTGCAGTTATGAGGACATATGGTCGTCACCTTGCACAAACATAACAATAACAAGAATAAGCAAGCCTCTGGGGTTATTGGAGATTGCAAATAGTACTTAGCAAGTACACTGGTGCCTCGGGTTACGAAATTAATTCGTTCCGCCATTCCTTTCATAACCCGAAAATTTCGTAACCCGAAACACTTTTTCCATAGCACTGGAAAGCCTATAGCTGCACTTTGCAGCATTTGAATTTCGCGCCGAAATGAATTTCGTAACCCGAAAAATATTTCGTAACCCGAAACAGTTTTTGCCAATCCAACTTTTTCGTATCCCGGAAATTTCGTAACCCAATCATTTCGTATCCCGAGGCACCAGTGTATCTGTCCACACACCTTCCTGACAAAATACTATGTAGCTGGCATAATCCACACACCTTCCTCACATAATATTATCTAGCAAGCTTAGTCCACATACCTTCTTCACAAAATGCTATGTAGCAGTCATGTTTGACATATGCTCCTAATACATATCCTCCTTCCTCACAAAATAGTAACAGGCACAGTCCACACACCTTCTTTACAAAATAGTGTGTAACAGGCATGTATGCAGAGACTATCCTCACAAAATAGTATGTAGCAGGAATGTGTCCACACACTCTCCACGCAAAATACTATGCAGTAGGCATAAGTCCACACACCCTCGTCTTAAAATACTACGCAGTGGGCATGGGTCCAC
>NW_024828585.1:0-376 GCF_019175285.1 Sceloporus undulatus
TAGCCATCACCCTTCTCGCAGCTGCCTGTGGCATCAGGGAGTCTAGGGGGATCCCGACCTCCTCATCGGTCCAATAAGTGATTCGGACCGGGACCCTCCTGCGTGGCTCTGCCATGTCGATCGCCGTCCTGGGGTCTTGCACAGTTGCGCACAGGTATATATGGGCACCTGCGGCTCTGGGCCGTTAGGCCAAGGTGGTCCTAGTCCAATGATAGCTTTCAGAGGAGCAGTTTGAATCTCTCCCCCAATAGATGTCCTCTGGGTGCCCCATTGATACATTCAAATGGGCCATTAGGAAAGCTTGAATTTGAGGGGGATTGATACATTGTCAAAGGGGCAATTGGCAGTTGGAGCTGATGTATCTTTTTGCCCCAGG
>NW_024828585.1:476-1473 GCF_019175285.1 Sceloporus undulatus
TCCTGATCTGTGCTGTGGGCATGTTTTGCCACGTGCCTGAGGGGGATTGATACATTGTCAAAGGGGCAATTGGCAGTTGGAGCTGATGTATCTTTTTGCCCCAGGAAAACAGGCGCCAAGAGACCTTTTGTGTGTGTGTGTTTGTGTGTGTCCCCCTCAGGCACGTGGCAAAACATGCCCACAGCACAGATCAGGAATGATAGGCAGACTCAAACTGTGGATAATGGGATACATTTATTCATGTGCTTATGCTGTTACAGTACAATGCACTCTGACATCACAGATGATGTCACAGGAGCCATCCTTCAGATTCTCCTTGTCAGAAAAAAATCTGCCAGGGCATCCCTCACAGCCTCCCCTGCTGCCTTCTTCTCTGTCTCTTCAAGGGGGTCATGAGCCACTTCCGAATGGGGTAGGCACAGTCAGCCAGTATCAGGGGCCCGATCTGCTGGCCTCTGATGTTGATGCTGGGGTTCCCTGGCACATAGATGCCAGCCTCCATGGCCTCGTAGATGAGAGAAAGTTTAAAGGGGCTTGGGCGCTTTAAATGCACACGTAGGCTTTCTGCCGCTGCTTAGCGCTGCAGCTGCGCAGCTTCGCATCCGCCAGCCGGCAAAAGAAAAAAAAAGCCGCGGTTTGGGCAGCCCGTGCGGAAGCTGCCTCTCTTTTTGCAGCATCCTCCGAGGAGGCGGTATGGAAGCTCCGGGTCCGAAACGGACCCAGGTGAGACGTCTTCACTGCCCCCCGTGTGGAAGCCCGAACACCTGAAGCATGCCCCCGGGGCGGGCCGTCTGGAGGCTCCGCATTCAGCTAAATACACCTCCAAGACGTCCTCCCCTGCCCGTCTGTAACCCGCCATAGAATCATAGAGTTGGAAGAGACCACTAGGGCCATCCAGTCCAACCCCCTGCCATGCAGGAAATCCAAATCAAAGCATCCCTGACAGATGGCCATCCAGCCTCTGTTTAAAGACCTCCTTCCTTGGAGGTCTTTAAAC
>NW_024828586.1:0-1473 GCF_019175285.1 Sceloporus undulatus
ATTAATTTAATAAATTGTTCAACAACTGTTCTAACTGCCTCTGCTCTGTTTTAATAATTGTTTTAATAATTGTTTAAGAATTTAATTGTATTTTAATGTGGAAGGGAGGAATTGGGAGAGTTTTGGACGCAACCATGATAAGTTGCTATTGCATTTTACTGATACTTTTGATCTGTTTGAAGAAGCGCAATATAAATAATAATAATAATAATAATAATACAATGATAAATAAGCAAGGCAATATAATTAAATTAAAAACATTAGAAGAAATAAGAGAAGGTAAACAATACAATTGGCTCATTTTCAGGCAAATAAGAGATAGGTTTTTGTTGGATATGAAAACATATGGAATAGAAATAATTACTACAGAAATACAAGGAAATGTGCTTGCTATCGGGGAAAGGTCCACTTGTGGGGAGATTGTATACAATCCTGTTAAAACATGAGATGGAATATGAAGTGGTTAAAGAAAACATGGTTCAATGGCCAAGAAATCTTGGACACAATATTGAGATGGAAGAACGGAAGTTAACTTGGAAAAGGAGGATAAAATACATAGCTTCCCAAGCCCTAAATGAAAACTACTACAAAATATTTTTTTCAATGGTATTTGAAACATGAAAATATTTATTAAATATCTAAGAATAGTTCTGATGGGTGCTGGATGTGCGGAAATGAAAAGGGCACATATTTCCATCTCTGCTGGTCCTGTGTCAAAGTGAAAGAATACTGGAATACATTGTACAACAAGACTGGTAGAAGAATGGGACAAAGTGATGGACTACATCAAAATGATAGATTTAAGGGGATTCATAGAATCAAAGAGTTGGAAGAGACCCCAAAGGTCATCCAGTCCAACCCCATTCTGCCATGCAGAAACTCTCAATCAAAGCATCCCTGACAGATCGCCATCCAGCCTCTGCTTAATAACCTCAAAGGAAGGAGACTCCACTACACTCTGAGGAAGGAGTTTGTTCCACTGTTGAACAGACCTTACTGTCAGAAAGTCCCACCTAATGTTGAGCTGGAATCTCTTTTCCTGTACCTTGCAGCCATTGTTCTGAATCCTAGTCTGGAGCAGCAGAAAACAAGCTTGTTCCCTCCTCAATATTACATCCCTTCAAATATTTAAACAGGGCGATCACATCACCTCTTAACTTTTAACTATACTTCTATTGATTAGCCTAAAATTGCATTTGCCTTTTTAGCTGTCGTATCACACTGTCGACTGATGTTTAATTTGTTGTCTACTTGGACTCCTAGATCTGACCTGACTTGACTCGTAAAATTCATTGAACTACTCTCACTAGAGAGAAAGGTCTCTGTCTCATTATATCCAAACTCCTTAGTGGCTTCCATCTTAGTGGTGCAGTGAATCCATGTTGGTTTTAATCTTGACTGTCCAAGGCATTGAATTTATTGGGGGGAAGAGAGTTCAGTAAAAGTTTAGGGTGGATTTAATGTTGCCCTGCC
>NW_024828587.1:0-1473 GCF_019175285.1 Sceloporus undulatus
TTAAGTAACCAATTGTCTGTTTGTTTTCCAATTGTGTGTCTTCTCTGGAAAGGATGCAAAGGAAAAGGAACCACAAAAGGGAGAGTAACTCCTGGGAATCATCAATCAATCTCCGTGAAGCTGCCATTCTTCTGTGAAGAAGAGCCTCCCTGCCTCCAGGTGGCGCTGTTTCTCTCCTTCCCAGACAATAGGCTGAGGCCCCACCTCCTTTCCAGAGGCAGAAACCCAATGGAAGGCAGGGAGAGAGCAGAGAGAGGTGGGAGGGGCTAAGGGTAGGGCATGCAAATTTGGGACCAATGAGGAGAGAGGCGAAAATGTAATTTCTTCAGCCAGTCTTGCAATTACAATGCACTGGCCAGGCGGTGGCGCTCTTTCCTTCCCTAGAGATTGAGACCCCGCCTCCCTCCCAGCAGCCATGGAATTCAGACAGGAGAGACCTGATGCTCAGAGGACTAGTGGGAGTTGCCAAGGGCGGAGCCATGCAAATTTTGAACCAATAGGAAGGAAGGAGAGCCCCAGAGTCCCCCCAGAGGCAAGGCTGTGATGGCGTGGGTCAGGTCCATGGAGAGGTCTGTGGACAAAGTGGGCTTCTGGGGCCAGAGGGGAAGGGCTGGGGCCAGGCCAACGTCTCACTGTGTCCTGGAAGGACGTCCCAAAGCGAGGGGAGTCTGGGCGGCAAAGGGTCTAAGCACTCATTCTGTAGCAGGTACAGTACTTGCTTATACTTCACATTACTGTTTTCTTGGTGGCAGTCAAAGGAAGAGCACCAAAGATTGCTCTCACTCACATACTATGTTTTGTATCTTTCTTTTGGCAATACTTGCAGCCTTTTTGTATCTTGTTGCAAAAAAGGAGGCGTCAGAGCAGAGGCCCCCAGCAGCCTGATGGACTTTGCAGGAGCCCCTCATCTGTGGATGATGGGAGCAACAGTGGCTCAGCAGGAGGCCCTTGGAAACAGACTTAGGGAGACCTAGGGCTCTTTCCCATTGACCTTGAAACCAGTTTGGATCTTTCCTTCTGAAAAGAGCAAAAGTCTTCACTTCTTGCCTTTTCCCAAAATAAAAGGAACCTTTTCTAATGAACTCCTTTTAGTCCTTTCTCTCTGTCATTCCTTCTCTTTCATTATCCTCCTTCTGAATCCGTTCCTATTGGTCCTTTGTCTTCTTTACGCTTTGCTTATTGTCATTGAAGGTGTTTTCTTTCTTTGTGTCTGCTTGGATGTCTTCATAGAATCATAGAGTTGGAAGAGACCCCAAGAAGGGCCCTGATCCAGTCCAACCCCCTTCTTCTGCCATGCAGGAAATCCAAATCAAAGCATCCTCTGAGACAGATGGCCATCCAGCCTCTGTTTAAAGACAGCCTCCAAGGAAGGAGACTCTATCACCCTCCGAGGAAGGAGTGCATCCCATTGTCAAACAGCCCTTACTCTCAGGAAGGTCCTCCTAATGTTCAGGTGGAATCTCTTTCCCTGTC
>NW_024828588.1:0-1473 GCF_019175285.1 Sceloporus undulatus
CTAATGCTCCAGAGACTTGGACCTGGAACAATGGATGCAAGCTCCAGGAAAAGAGATTTCACCTCAACATTAGGAAGAAGGCACTGACAGTAAGAGCTGTTTGAAACTGGAACGCACTCCTTTCTGAGTGCAATCGAGTCTCCTTCCTCAGAGGTCTTTAAACAGAGGCTGGATGGCCATTTGTCAGGGATGCTTTGATTGAGATTTCCTGCATGGCATAATAGGGTTGGACTGGATGGCCGTTGTGGTCTCTTCCAACTTTATGATTCTATGAGTGTATACAGAATAGCCCCCAGAATTCCAAAGCATGGAGCCATCAATCTGCATTAATCCCACAGTGGAGGTGCATCTTTATTATCTGTCTTTTATTGCCCTTTGTCCATATGAGCCAGAAGGGGAATGGCCTCTGTCTGCATTGAGATCCTTCACTATCATCTTAACTGAGGAGTCCACAGACCACCCCTAAGGGACAGTCTGCAGTCGCCCCTTTTTGCGATGGATCAGGACTGCGGCAGGCTCACCCCGTGGCCCTGATCTGGCCTTTCAAGCGTGCGAAAAGGAGCCGTAAAACGCAGCTCCTTTTTGCACCTTCGAAAGGGCACCATAGCCGCATTGCCAGAGCTATTCAGCACTTGTTTGGGGCTGCGTCATGTGGAGCAGCACATGGCATCAGGGCGTCCTGGGAGGCAGAGTTGAGTATGCAACTTGAGGACACTATGCCCTGACACCGCCCCTATGCCAGCCTTAATGGCCGGTGTGTACAGGGCCTGAGTAACATCAGAGGCGGCATGTAGGCCTGTGGCTCCATCGCAAAATGGTTTGAGCACTGGTTTATGACCCTGGAGACCAGGGTTCGAATCGTGGCCCAACCATGAAAGCCACTGAGTGACCATAGTCAGGCTACACTCTCTCAGCCTCAGAGGATGATCAAGGCAAAGACCCTCTGAAGAAATGTGACAAGAAACCTCCTGATAGGATCACCATAAGTCAGAAATGACTTGAAGGCACACAACAACAGTTCTTTATTCGTTTATTGTAACCTAAAACATAAAAGTAAACATGACATGACATACAAAATGACATAAGATATATAATAAGAATTCCTTTCATTCTCTTTTTCTCCTTCCTGAGATATCTATGCTTGGTGTTTATACATATTTTTGGTAATGTTCCTTCCTTATATACACATGCTAATAGATAATAATAAAGGCTGTTACTTATATACAAATGATTTTTGGATCTATCTTAAATATATGGCTCTTCCCAAATTCTGAAGAACTATACAACAGCTTCTCTTACTTAATCCTGAAAACCAAGAATTGACATTTCTCCCAACATGTTCCTTAAATATTTCATTACCAGTTCCCAAATATTGACAAGTTTCCCCAGGGTTTTGGGTTTCATGGCTTTTATATGGGGTAGATGTATTAGATAATGCGTTTTCACTTTTGTATGTTTTTAACCTTAATTTTA
>NW_024828589.1:0-1473 GCF_019175285.1 Sceloporus undulatus
ACCAATTTCAGTATAAATATCAGGCCCAACTTGCTGTTCTTCAGTGTTAGTCCAGTTACAGACAGACACTCTGTTTGTTTTCAATGCACTCACCAACTCCAATTGTCGCAGGAACTACTGACCTCTCCTCATTCCAAATCCTCAACAATTGGAATAAAGCTCTGGATAGGTAATAGATACCTTTAACAAAGCCTTACATCTATTCACCACTCCCACTTTTGTTACCTAGATCTTGTGTGTGCGCATGAACACTTATATATATAGTATGTGTGTCTGTGTATTTTGCTTTCCCCTAAATAAAACACAAAAACCTATTTCAAATGCCTCTGACATATTGTTTGATTCAGGACCTGTTATAGCTGGGCTGGATCCAGAGGTCACTGTTGCCCCAGTAAAACTATCTCGTTCTAATGAGCTAAGTACCAAATTCCCCTAAAAGCATAGCACTTGTGGGTGTCCTCCCCAGACTCCAGCATTTTGGGTAACAAAGGGCCTCTTGAATCAGCCATGGAGCTAAGCAAGCTCAGGATGGAAAAGAAACATTAGAGAAAAAGCAGGTTTTGTGTCCCCCTTTCTTCCCTTCATAGATATTACTCATAACTGATCATAGAATCGTAGAGTTGGAAGAGACCACAAGGGCCATTCAGTCCAACCCCCTGCCATGCAGTAACTCTCAATCAAAGCATCCCCAAAAGATGGCAATCCAGTCTCTGTTTAAAGACCTCCAAGGAGGGAGACTCCACTACACTCCGAGGAAAGAATGTGTTCCACTATCAAACAGCCCTTACTGTCAGGAAGTTGCTTTGATTCTATAATTCTAAAGTGGAAACAAAGCACTCTGACAGTGAATGATGAAAAGGCCCTCAGTCTTCACAGGAAGGGGAACGGATTCATGTTCCTTACCCACAAAGGCCACATTTTCATAATTCTCCATCATCACAGAACTGTATGTAAGTTTCTGCATCTTTGTCAACAGTTTCCATTCCTCCTCGGTGAAATATACTGCTACATCCGCAAAGGTCACCTGCAATAGAAAATAGCCTTATCCAGAGAGGAACTAAGCAAAAGGGGAGGAAAGCACATGGTGCATAGAAAATATTATTTCAACACTTCAGAAATCAGTCCAGGAAATAAACTTTAAATTCTGCAAGAAAGCAAAAAGCTACAGCCTTTGAGATCCAGTTTGTCTCGAATGTTTACAATATAATATACAATATAATAAACAATATAATTTAGACCATTTCTGAGATATTATTGATTGATTGATTGGGATACTGATTAGCCCAACATGTAAAGTACATTTAGTCAGCAAGGAATTATACTGAATTTAGCCATATCTCTCCTAATTTCAAAAACAGTTCTGGGGAGTATTCTGGGCTTGAGGGCCACTGGGCCCATCCCCAATTTAGGTTCAGAGAAATTCTTCCATATCCCTCAGCATTTCACAGATGGGGAAAGCAAGACATATGTGGA
>NW_024828590.1:0-1473 GCF_019175285.1 Sceloporus undulatus
TCCTCTCTTCTCCCCACTTTTGAGTTGATGGGGTGCAAACTGAATGGCACTCAGGAACTGAAGTGAGCTGAGAAGGGGGAAAATGGGAGGATGAGAGAGCAACCGGGACATTTTTAAAAGCCCCTGAAAAAGTGGGGTGACAGAGGATTGTCTCTGCCATATTGGGAGAATATGTTCTCCGCTTGCTTTCATGAACTGGCCTAGCAGTGACACAGATGAAAATTAATAGTCAAGAACTTCAACTCACCAAAGAATTCTTGTACCTCCGCAGACTGTTTCTTTTGGAGCCCAACTCCCTCCGCTTGGCCTCTGTGTCGGCCATCAGGTGGGCAGGGGTCCTGGTGGTCTTGCACTTGGGTCACTTCCAGCAAGAAAGGCCCCAAAGCCGTGTAGAAGGAAGCAGAGATGAAGGTCCTGAGAAAAGGGAGCAGGGTTAGGATTAACTTGACAAGAAACCTTGCAGCACTCAAAGAGACAGAGAACAGCATCCTGCAGGTGATATATGCAGGTGACATATGCCTCCTTTGGGTCAATGCAGAGGTGGGCATCCCCTTCCTCCCTCTGCACCAAACAAAGCCCCCTGGACCTAGCATAGATTCACTGCAGCTCCCCTACACAACAGATACTCCATGCCTTCTTAGAGTGGTGGGAAATTAGGGGATGGGGAATTGGAGAGGGCCCTGGTTATGTCCCCATAGATAGATGTGAAATGAGTGCATCATAAATACATGAATAATCTGCTGAAACCTCCAGAGGTCCCCAGTGCTTTTCCCCAGCATCAGCCCCTTTCCCAAGAAGGCTGCATCTGCACTATAGAAATAAGTCACTTTGAAACTGCTTTAACCACTTAGTGATATGAAATCCTGGGATTCTACCTTTAGGACACTTACCCTTATCTGCCAGAGAGCTCTCATGCCACAACAAACTAAAATTCCCAGGATTCCACAGGATGGAGCCAGGAGAGTTAAAGTGGTTTCGAACCGGATTGTTTCTGTAGAGCAGATACAGCCTAAATCAGTTGTAAAAGGATAGAAGCACCCAAGTCTTGTTTTTACTCTCCAAATAATGGTTTTCCTTTTTAAAAATAAGTAGTTTGTTTTAGTCTGTAATAGTTATTTTTGTTGTTCTTGTTTGTTTCTATTTTTATTTGGTCATTTGTGATGGCTTCCTTCTTGAGTGAAAATCTCTTAATAAGAAACTGAGGAGACTTTTAAAACCTCCCAAAGGAGCCACTTTTGACCTCTTTTGGGGGACTAGCCTCTTCTTAGAAGCCAAAGACCAATGTTTGTGAAGAAGAAGAAGAAGGCTTGTATTAAAACTATGCTCCCCATTTCTGATCCCTTTTAAAACCCATGTTCCCCAGAAGGAGCAGAGCTGTGTAATAAGAAAACCCTCTCAGAAAAGAGACACAAAAGACACACAAAGAGACACACTTCCTTAATTTTGGCCCAAGGAGCCTGGCCTCCTTCTCTC
>NW_024828591.1:0-1473 GCF_019175285.1 Sceloporus undulatus
ATAAACAACTTTGACCATCTTCACCACTTTCTGGTGTTGTTTGCCCACATGTGTCTTGTTTTTCCCAGCTGTGAAACATTGGGTGATATGGGAGAGTGTCTCAGGATCTAAATTGGGGGTGGCCCCATGGCCCTCAAGCCCAAAGTGCTCCCCAGAACTGCTTTTTAAAAATGACATTTGCTTCTGAAATTTGGCAACAAATGGCTACATGCACTATAATCTTTGGAGGCTCAATGTACAAAAGTGTCGGGATACTCAATATCCTAATCCATCATCAATATCCCACCTATGGCCTAAATTATATTGTTTCTTATATTGCATGTTATATTGAAAGAATTTGAGACAAACTGGATTTCAAAAGCAGTAGCTTTTTTTCCTGCTAACAGAATTTAAAGTTTCTTTCCTGGACTAAATTCTGAGGTGATCAAATGATTTTGGGATGCATCATGTGCCCCCCCCCTTTTTTTTTTTTGTTAGTCATTCTGTGAATGAAGGCTATTTTCTGTTGCAGGTGACCTTTGCAGATGTGGCGGTATATTTCACTGAGGATGAATGGAAAATGTTGACAAAGAAGCAGAGACTTACATACAATTATGTCATGATGGAGAATTACAATAATGTGGCCTCTGTGGGTAAGGAAGCTGAATTCATTGCCCTTACCATGAAGAGTGAGGGGCCTTTCATACTACTGTGGGCGGGGCTGGCATAGCAGACTCCATCTTGCAAGGAAACAGACTCCTCCCCTTATGTTCTCTCCCACATGCACAACAAACTTACTCAGGCAAGTGTGGTACAACTGTACCTTTAATAAGAAAATAGCTTTGTATCCAGTAAATGACAACTCAAAACATAAAGTCCAGTCTTCAAGTCAGACATCTCCACTTCCCATCATGACATGGCTTGTTTCCCAAAGCTTCTCTTGTGGACTCCACCACTCATCCTCCAAATCCTCAAGGTCTCTGGTTGTCCACTCCCCAGAGCCCGCAAAAGCCCAGACTCCCTCCTCTCAAGGGTTCTATCCTCTCTCCTCCTCTTGGGTCCTCTGCTTTGGCCGTAGGGCCCTTCTTGGAAGAGGCACAGGGACTCTGTCCCTCTCTGGCCTCCTTAAACCCTGTTCTTTCCCTTCCCTGGCCGCTGCTGCCCAACCAGCTCTTACGCATCCATCCTCCCTCTCCGCACGCCTCAACCCTTCTGCTTTTATAATCCTTCCAGCTCCTCCTCCTTCCTCCACTGGCTCCACCTCTGGGTTAACCTCCTCCTTCCCCTCAACCTCCACCATCTGGCTGCCCTTAGCCCCTTCAGCTCTCTCCACCTGGGTGAGTACCTCACTACAACTACATTATCATGGCACTATGATTCCACTTTAGAATTATAGAATCATAGAGCTGGAATAGAATCATAGAATCTTAGAGTTGGAAGAGACCATAAGGGCCATCCACTCCAACCCCCTGCCATGTAGGAAATCTAAATCAA
>NW_024828592.1:0-1473 GCF_019175285.1 Sceloporus undulatus
TAAATGATGCATGCATCCTAAGAATCCTGAAGCTGCACCAAAGCTGCACTCCAGTGCTTAGGAATGGAGTGTGGCTTTGGCGCAACCTCCGGACTCTTAGGACCCACGCATCATTTAAATAGCATACCTCCAAAGAGACTCGAAGCAGCTTTATTCTGGCAGTCTGTAACAAACCCACCATAAACCCCTGGTTCTCTGCACTGGCAGAGAAAACCCACCAAATCCTTGCTAACAGCAGCTGGGCCCTCTTGGTTCAGAAATGCAAAGTATTGCTAGAAAGAAAGAAAGAAAGAAAGTGTTGGTTTATGTTCCTGCCACAACTCTCCTCTGTCATAAAAGAGCCATGGCAGCTCATGGCAGGGCCTGGCTTTCCCTTCCTGGTTGGGTCTGATGGCAATTCTGTTGAAGCCTTGGTTGATACCTGGAATGTCGATCTTACCAAGGCTATTGACACTATTGCTCCTAGTGCCCTTTCCAGCCCGCTTCAAATAAGAAACCATGGTACACGCAAGATCTTCGAAAAATGAAGCGGACTGCACAACGGCTAGAGCGCCGCTGGCGGAGACATCAACTTTTACCTGATAAGACACACCATAGAAACTACCTGAAGTCCTATGGCGTGGCAATAGATACAGCAAAGAATTGCGTCTGCAGAGTCTCGTCCAGTAGAGCTGTTCAGGGTGCTTAGAGAACTAAATACATTGCCTCCTGCCCTGAAGCCACTTTTGGAACCAACAAAAGCCTGCTGTGACGCATTTAATGACTTTTTCGCAGGTAAAATCTCTCAGATAAGGGTTGATCTGGACGCAAGCATTAAAACAGAAACAGTAAGAGAGATGCCCAGTGACTCTGTGGACCATGTTAAACTGGATCATTTTGAGTTTGTGAATACGGATGAAGTGGACAAGCTACTGGGAAGTATAAGGAGGACAACGTGCTCCTCGACCCCTGGCCATCATGGCTGACTCTCCAGGGAGGTGATGCTGTGAAGCATTGTTGCTTTTGAACTGAGTAGAGACACATTGTGTGAGTTGATGAGCAGATACGATATATTTTAAACATTTATAGGCCGCTGAGGAAGACTGAGGTCGAAACGCGTCTGGCCTTGAGTTTTTAATATCATTTTAGGATTTTATTTTTGCATTTGCACTACTTTTAGTGGGGTATTGTTACCCTTAGAGAAATTTTATTGACTTTCCTGATCCAGGGTCCAATAACTCTGGCCTTGAGTTTTGATGTTTTATATAATTTTTTGCAATTGCTCATTTTTCAGTGGGGTATTTATACCCTTTTTGAAATTATATTGGACTCTCTACTCCAGTGTTTATTTTATCCTTTATTTCTGTACAGAGGTGTCTTTTGGTAATTGGAAGTGGGTTATATTTTACACACATTATTTTCTTTGATAGAACCCTTTAGTTTGGTTTTTTTAAGGTATTATTACTATCCATAATCAATGCATCCTTTAGGGAG
>NW_024828593.1:0-1473 GCF_019175285.1 Sceloporus undulatus
ATATCAAATATCAGTTCTAAAGGATAGGTATTAGGTCAAGAATTAGATTTGCTTAAATACATGTGTACTCCCAATAAGATTTAGCTGAAAAGAAAAAGTTATTCATTTCGAACAGCAGAATTGACAAATGAAGTTTATACGACTTGTTCTCCAATTTCCCGCACTTAAAGAGAGCAAAAGATTTTTAAAACTATTGTATCTAATTTATGTTACCTATTTTCTAAGCTACTATACCTACATTATCTCTCACATTACACAATTGATCCATATTATCTTATTTCACCCCATTTCTTCTTAATATAACCGATGACTTTACACCAGTCTTTCGAGACAGTTTCCCAAGAATCTTCTTTTATATGACAGGATAATTTATCCATCTGCATCATTTCATATAGGTAAACAGACCAATCTTCTAGCTTAGGAAGCTCTTTCGATCTCCATTTCTTTGCATATAAGATCCTAGCAATAGAGACCATATACATTTAAAAATTTCATATTTTTTCTCTATATTACCACCAAACATTCCTAATAACATGGCTTCAGGACTGAGTTTCAGATTAATTCCTAAGATTTCATTAATTTCGGTTACTATGGTTTTCCAGAATTTCTTTGCCTCACCACAGGACCACCACCAATGGAAATAAGAACCTACTGCTTTGTCGCACTTCCAGCATTTATTGTTTGTATGTTTATATATTTTAGCCAATTTTGCTGGTGTCAAGTGCCATCTAAAATACATCTTAAACCAATTTTCTCTAAGATTTTGAGCCTTTGTAAATTTAATGTTTTGTTTCCATGCTTTCTCCTATTGGTTTAGATTAATTATACGTCCACAGTCCCTGGCCCATTTGATCATTGATTCCTTAATTATTTCTTGTTCTGAGTCCCAACTTATTAGTACTTTATATATTTTTCCCACCAGACCTTTTGAGTTTCCTTTAATCAACAAGAGTTTCTCCAATTCTGATACATATTCTTTCTTCTCCCATGTATTTAAGTCCTGCTGTGTTTTAGAATGTATTTGTTGGTATTCAAAACAATTTAACTCAAAACCTTGTAAATATAATTCGCTCCGTGTTTTAACCCTTATCTCTTTTCCCTTAAATTCCACCAGATCTTCATAAGTGATCCAATCTCCTTCCCTGTTCATTTTCGTTCTATAAATTGCTTCTAGTGGAGATGCCCATTTTGGAAAACCCATAACTATCCTCTTTTTATACTTCTTCCAAATTTTAAACAGTGTATGTCTAATGCAATGCTTTGTAATAGAGTGGTCAGCCCTTTCTTTGCTGTATAACAGAAAAGCATGAACTCCGAACTTGAGGCCTTCCCCTTCTAAATCTAATAATTCTCTATTGTAGATTAATCCAATTTTTAATCCATAATAGACAATTGGCCACATAATATAATTTGATATTTGGAACCATAAGCCCACCTCTTTCTTTCGCATCTTGTAATACCTTAAATTTGACT
>NW_024828594.1:0-1473 GCF_019175285.1 Sceloporus undulatus
GGGAAGACTATTCCAGATTTGTGGGGCCGCTACTGAAAAGGCCATCTGGGAAGTAATAACATATTTAGACGGTGGAATTTCCATCAAGTTCTTCCCGGTTGTTCTGAGTGTGCGGGGCGGATTATATGGGGAGATGCGGTCCCTCAAGTAACTCGGGCCCAAGCCATGTAGGGCTTTATAGGTAATAACCAACACCTTGTATTGTGCTCGGAAGCGAATAGGCAGCCAGTGCAGATCTTTCAGAATAGGTGTTATATGGTCAAACCTGGAAGCACCAGTGACCAATCTGGCCGCCATATTTGTACTAACTGAAGTTTCCGGGCTTGGTACAAGAGTTGCCCCATGTAGAGCACATTACAAAAATCCAAGCGAGAGGTTACCAGAGCATGTACCACCGTTTCAAGGTCCCTTTGGCCCAGGTAGGGTCACAGTTGGCGTATCAACTGAAGTTGATAGCAAGCACTTCTGGCCATTGCATCTACTAGAGATGTCAACTGCAGAGACGAGTCAGGAAGTACTCCTAAACTGCGAACTTCATCCTTCAGGGGAAGTGTGACCCCGTTCAGGACAGGTGGATAAATTTCCTTTCTAAGGCCTGGGGGACCTGTCACCAGTACTTCCGTTTTCTCTGGATTCAATCTGAGTTTGTTTTCCCTCATCCAGCCCATTACCGACTCCAGGCAGGCATTCAGAGGAGAGATGCCATCCTTAGTCACTGCATCAGTCGGGGACACAGAGAAACATATTTGGGTGTCATCAGCATACTGATAACACCGCACCCCGTGTCTCCGGATGATCTCTCCTAGCGGTTTCATGTAAATGTTAAACAAAGTGGGGGACAAAATAGCTCCCTGAGGGACACCAGATGTCAGTTCCCTCTTGGAGGAGCAAGTGTCCCCCAGCTGAACCATCTGAAATCTGCCCGAGAGGTAGGAACGGAACCACTGGAGTGCAGTGCCCTCGATGCCCAGCTCTCTCAGGCATTCCAGAAGGATACCATGGTCAATGGTATCAAAAGCCGCTGAGATGTCCAATAGCACCCACAAGATCACACTTCCCCTGTTGATGCCCAGATGGAGATCGTCGACTAAGGCGACCATGGCAGTCTCAACTCCGTAACCTGCTCTGAAGCAAGTTTGAAATGGGTCCAGATAATCTGTTTCATCCAAGACAGCTTGGAGTTGGAAGGCAACTGCTCTCTCGATCACCTTACCTAAAAATGGCAATAGTGAGACCGGCCTATAGTTGTTTCTTATCAGGGGGTCCAGGGAGGGTTTTTTGAGCAACGGTCTAACTGTTGCTAATTTCAAACTAGATGGAAATTTTCCCTCCCTGAATGATGCATTAATTCTTTTCATCCTTGCTACTTATGTATTTGTATGAGTTTTCACTGGTATCTGTTTTAATTCCTGTAAACCTTCTTGAGTCCCAATTTTGGGGGAATGACAGGATATAAGTGAAAACAGTAGCAAT
>NW_024828595.1:0-1473 GCF_019175285.1 Sceloporus undulatus
TTTTCAAGCTCATTTCGATTTCACTTTGAATTGGTCTGGTGTGGAAGATCACTCCGATGCTGCCCCCCCCCCCCCCCCCTGCTTCCCGCTCCTTCCCCCCCCCCTCCTCCTTCATGTCATCCATCTCGTCCTCTCTGCCACCCTGCAACCTATCGCATCATCCCCTGCCTGCTCCTTCATCTGAATCCTGGCTCCAGTGACCCCCTGAGACCTATCCCATCATCCCCTGCCTGCCCCTGCATCCGAATCCTGGCCCCAATGACCCCTGCAACCTATCCCATCATCCTCTGACTGCTCCTGCATCCAAATCCTGGCTCCAGTGACCCCCTACAACCTATCCCATCATCCCCTGACTGCTCCTTCAGTCCAATGAAGGATGACAGCTAAGGAGGGGGCAGGGAAGGAGGACAGTGTCCAGACTCCCACTGAGCATGTGCAAGGGTCCCAATTCAATTCATTGAATCTGCATGGTATGCTCCAGTGTGGTAATACAATTTGCACTCACTCCGCTTTGCGTGAATCCGCATCACATGACTTGCCTTGGATTCGATTCCCCATAAAACATTCATGTTACGACGTGGATTTGCATAACTGAACCAGGAGTCATCTCAGATCTGACCTGCAAAAAGCCCTGTGGGATATACTCCATTGTCCAAAAGGTGGAAGAGGCAACAAGGGAGTCAGCTATTTTAAATCTGATTCTAACCAACAGGGATGACCTGGTTAATAGGGTGCAAGTGGTGGGATGCTTAGGCAGGAGTGACCATGTTTTCCTGAAATTTGTTATACGTTGGAAAGGAGAAGCCAGGCATAGTCAGACATACATTTTAGACTTTATGAAAGCTAATTTCAGTAAACTTAGAGAAACACTAGGTGTGATCCCATGGTCAGGAATACTAAAAGAGAAGGGAGTTCAGGATGGATGGGACTTTCTCAAAAGGGAAGTGGTGTCACATTGAGGATGGAGCAAGCTTCTTTTCTGCTCCTCCAAAGATTAAAACATGGAACAAGGGATGCAATCTCCAGGAACAGAGATTCCACCTCAACGTAAGGAGGGACTCTCTGACAATACGAGCTGTTCAACAGTCGAACACACTCCCTCAGTGCGTGGTGGAGTCTCCTTCCTTGGAGGTCTTTAAAGAGAGGTTGAATGGCCATCTGTCAAGGATATTTGATTGTGATTTCCTGCATGGGAGGGGGTTGGACTGGATGGCCCTTGTGGTCTCTTCCAACTTTACAATTCTATGATTCTATAATTCTATGAAATATTTGAAAGGAAGTCATACTGCAGATGGAGCAAAAACTTCCTGACAAAAAGTTCAACACTGAAATATTCTGACTTGGAGTGTGGTGGAGTTTCTGGAGGTTTCTAAACAAAATTTGGATGGCCATCTGTCAGGGGTGTTTTGATCATGTGTTCGTGCATGACATGGGTTTGGACTAGACAGCCCTTGAGGTCTCTTCCAACTCTAT
>NW_024828596.1:0-1472 GCF_019175285.1 Sceloporus undulatus
TTGCTGCAAAAGCAAACACCTGAATAGAGAGAGACAGAAAGGGGTATGGGAGTACAGTACTTTGTAGCCATTGTGCTCATTTAGAGCTTGATAAACTGTGGAGGGTTTTTTAAAAAATATTTTTATTAAATTTTTCACCAATTAAACTACATCATATCGTGTCCGTTACATTTCATGATTAATTGAATTTACATCTTTTGTCCTTCCTTGACTTTCCATCAAGATTGTACTTCATTCATTAATAAATTGTCACTTTATATATCTCATTCATATTTACAATTTAACATTGTTCTTTATATTTATATTTAATTAGCATCTTATTAGAAGAGCCCTCCCCCGACCTCCATCTTGAGGGGAGAGAAGCAGGCAAGAAACAACAGGCCTCTGCCTGCCAAGAAGAAGAGCCCTCCCCCGACCTCCATCTTGAGGGGAGAGAAGCAGAGTTTGTTTTTGTTTTTTTTTTGTTACTTGCTTTGTTGTATATGCATATGTATGCTGTAAACCGCTTTGATCATAGGAAAAGCGGTATACAAATAAAACATATTATTATTATTATTATTATTATATGTATAATTGTCAACTCTATCTTTACCAACTGTGAGTTATTAAGCCTTCTTACAAAGTTAATTATGGGCTGGAATAGATCGGCAGCTTGTGAGTGTGGTATTTAGACACCTCATGCCCCCAAGACATGTTGAAGCCGCCCAGCTGCCCAGATGTGAATGGTTACATGACGCTCTGACGGCACAGCGTTTACATGCTGCACACTACCGGAGTGTCGTGAAGCCACCATGGGGCGGTGGGACAGGAAAAGCTGGCTCAAAAAGAACAGATCTTTGCCGCTCCCTTTTTGTCCAAAGAGGCGGATTCAGGCTGGGCATGTGTTCCACTTGTCTGTTTCGCCACTATATCATATATATCCCACACACATATATGGGCTCCCAGCAGTTTTCCATCTAGATTATGGATCAGGTTGCAATTTACATTCCTAGACTATTTCTTAAGACATGTGTTTCATGAAACCTTACATAACCATCCAGCCTATGCCTTCATTTCATAGGGCCTGAACAAATATGGCAAAATAAAGTTGTTTCGGGTCACTCTGAAGGTTTGCAGTTTAAATGACACATGCATCTTAAGAGGCTGGAGGGTGGCTTTGGCGCAGCTTCCAGCCTCTTAGGACACGTGCATCATTTAAACAGCATACCTCCAAAGTGACCCAAAGCAGCTTTATTTTGGTCTGTCTGTTCAGGCCCATAGTTCACATTTTGACTGGAGCATCCCCCAATGGTACATGAAAATACCCACATATCCAGGTAAAGGCTCTATCACAGACCACACTGGAGAGGAGTGAGATGCATGTACAATATTCTATTTGATATTCAGAGCTTCATTTTGCCCACATACAAATCTACAGAAAATCATGCAACACTACCTATATTATGCATAAACAGAATGCAGTAGGAATCTGT
>NW_024828597.1:0-1472 GCF_019175285.1 Sceloporus undulatus
TTAATTAATTCATTGGTGGTATTAATCAATTAAAAAAAATCTTTGGACCAATTAAAAAGATGCCCCCAATTAATCCACTGCATTTTTTTAAAGCATTCATTATTTTAAACATGATTACTTAAAAAAAAACCACGGTAGGCAGAAATAAAAGAGGTATTGCTCATTGTCATGCTGGGCCATGATGAAACAAATAATGTATGTGAAGGGAAGGCAGACAACACCAGCATCCTATTTCTCCTCTGACTTTCTTCCTTTGTGACCACAGCATCCACAGCCTTTTTCCTTCTGCCACCACATCTACACTGGCATAATTCCATATTATTCAATGGTGGCAACATGAACATGCACACTTCAGCATGTAATAATAATAAATAAATAAAATATTTATTTATATCCCGCCTTTCCGCAGATCAAGGCGGCTTACAGTATAAAATGCAACAATACAATAAAACCAACAAGGAAATTACAGTTAAAATAACAAGCACATTAAAATAACAATGTCCAGCTACCATTAAATAATATGGGGCATAGCACTCTATAGGAGGTCAGGTTTGCAAATCAGAAGCCTAGCATGAAAATGAGCAATGCCTCTTTTTATTTCTGCCGACCATGTTTTTATTTAAAGTACTCATGTAAAAAATAATGAATGCTCTGCCCCATCCCGGATTCGCCCCTTTTCACTTGCTGCCCCTCACTCCTGGAACCTTCTTCCCCCACAAGCAAGAGCCATCACTTCTTTAACCAGCTTCAAAACAGAGTTGAAAACCATCCTGTTCAGAAAAGCCTTCCCAGGCATTGCATAATTGGTGCTTACTATTTGATGTTTTTTGGTGCCTGTTTATCAAACCATTTCCTGTATTGCTATGTACTGTATATGCATTATCCTACTTGAGAGTATGTATTTTCCCTGGAAAATGATTAACCATCTATTATGAAGCCAAGCCCTCCCTCCAGTCCATCTGCCTTGGTCCAGGCCTTGGAGGTAGAGAGGAACTGCTGGACCTCTTACCCTTTCCCTCCACCACTCCCTTCTCCTTCTGTGTCATGTCTTGTAAGATTGTAAGCCCGAGGGCAGGGATCCGTCTAACTAAAACAGGGGTAGGCAACCTGCAGCCCGCAGGCCAGATGCAGCCCGGCAAGGCCTTGGGACCAGCCCCTGCCCGGTCCTGCTGCCGATTGCCGCCGGAGACTTTGGCCTCTCGCGTGAGGGCGTGGGGCCTTTGGCCTATCAGGAGGAGGCGGGCAAGGGGGGGCAAGCAGCAGGAAAGGGGGGCAATTGTCTATAGAAGCCTCCGAAACATGCATTTATATTAACTTTTTTTAAAAAATCAGCAAAATTTTTTGCGTGTCTTCCATATTTTAAAAAAAGTGTCTTCCATTTGAAAATTTTGTCCTACATTTGTCCCGGTTTATTTATTTAATTATTTTTTTAAAAAATTATTTAATTATTTATTTTTTTGCTTCGGCCCCCC
>NW_024828598.1:0-1472 GCF_019175285.1 Sceloporus undulatus
AGTAAATTGGTCCACTGCAACTCAAAATGATCACAGCAATAAAAACATGTCCAATCTCTCCCCCCCCCCCAACTTAATGTTGGTAATACATGATTCACCCGATATCTTCTCCTTCTCCCTATGGAAAGAGATGCAATTTCTTTCAAGTCCCCACTGGCTGTAGTGAGACATCTCATCTACTCTTTCTTGATTCCCAACTGCTAGGTTTGTAACTATCATTTCTCTTTGTTCCCTGCTATGGAAAGGAATCTTGTTTCGTCCTCTCCAGAGCCCTATTTTTATTTTTAAGTGAAGTCAAAGCCAACCTCCTCCCCAAACAATGTGAGCTCTATGAAAACCTATTATTATTATTATTATTATTATTATTATTATTATTATTATGAGTTAAAAATAATTATAGCGATAGAAACAGTCAAGTTTTGTCATGTAAAAATTATGATTTATTAAGCCTGATTCTGATAGTACTCTAAACCAGAACTGAGAACCTCACAGTGTTGATGGCCTTCACCTCTTAGGGGGCATTCCCACTTGGCAGATAAAACGGATTATATTGGCGCAATTCTGATTCAGATTATGTTCTGGGAATAATTCAAATTTTTTCCCATCGTTTCCATTACAAAAAGGGGGAAATTACCTCAATTCATTTAGACCCTGTTTTCGTTCCCATTTATTTTAAATCATTTTATTTTAAAGCGGATTAATTTGCTCCCTGTTCCCATTTGTGTCCGCAAGCTGTCAATCAAGCGCGTAGGCTTAGACATCACAAGTCTTGGGGTTTTTTTTTTGGGGGGGGAGGGCAGCCAATGAAAATCATCTGCATCCAAGTCTCTTCTGTTGTGTCTCCCCATCCGAGGCTCTTCTGTGTCTCCCCATATTAACTGCCATAACTCAGTGTTAGGGAATCCTGGGAATGGTAGTTTATTATGGCACCAGCACTCTCTGGCACAGGAGGATAAATGTCTCACAGACACAACAGTTCCCATAATTCCTTAGTACTGAGCCAGGGCAGGTTAAGTGGTCTCAAACTGTATTATTTCTACAGTGGGTTTTGAACTACAGATGAGGTTTTTTTTCATAAATTAAAAAAGTTGTTACTTTATAATTTACTTTAGAAATACACACACACACACAAATATAAAACCTACTGTTTCAGTGGAGAGAGACTCTGCATCCAAAGCCCAGGGTTGGAATACACACACACACACACACACACACACACACACACACACACACAGAGAGAGAGAGAGAGAGAGAGAGAACCTACTGTTTCAGTGGAGAGAGACTCTGCATCCAAAGCCCAGGGTTGGAATACACACAAACAAAACACACACACACACACACACAAATATAAAACCTATTATTTCAGTGGAGAGAGACTCTGCATCCAAAGCCCAGGGTTGGAAAATTGGATCAAGGGGGAGAAGACAGTGGGTTTCAGTGGGGAGAGACTGCATCCAAAGCCCAGGGTTGGG
>NW_024828599.1:0-1472 GCF_019175285.1 Sceloporus undulatus
TCGTTCAGTGGAAATAACGCTCCCAGCCCCAGTGGTTGTGCTAAAAGGGGAAAGGGCCACCGGATGGAGAAGGGGGAAATTCCAGCGCAGCATCATGGGAGATTTGTAACCGGTGGTCTTCAAGAGAACCAGCGGATTGGATGTACACACCAGCCAATGCTATATAACGCGAATACGCATTGGCCAATGCGAACTGACGCTCAAAAGCCTCCATGTGGTAAGGTCCATTCACTCTGTCCCCCTGATCAGAGCTCCATGCCTGAAGCCAGTAGTGTATTGCCCTCTGCTAAACCCTCTAAATTGCTATCGGATAGCACCTTTATATCAATTGTTTATGTATGTATGTATGTGTGGGTGGGTGTTTTTGTGTGAGAATTGATTTCCCCTTTGCTGTTATAAATAAAAACTACAGTACATTTTGGAAATAATATTCTGGAAGTTCAGTTTTTCATAAATATTATATATAGATCTTTCGGCTTTTTATTTACCCAATGCATTCTCATAGCCGTCTTTTGATCTAATTAAATTCTCCTTTTGTATATTGATTGTGGGTCTGCATTTTTGTTAACAGAGGTGACTCATTGGAATATAAACACTGTAACACTCTAGTGTTACTTATTTAATGAATTATTTATGTCTTGGACAACGAATTATTTTGACATAGTGTAATAATACTTTATGATAACATTAATTTTCATATAATTTGTATGATGAAATAAGATCATCATACAGTAATAATACTATAAAAAGCTCCTAACTTATGATTATTGGTATTATAAATATATTTTAATTTCATATTTCTGAGGTTTATCTGTTTTATTTGGTGTACCTATCATACTCCAGAAGGTGTGTGTGTGTTTAACACAGTATTCAAGAAGGAGATCCTGCCCTGAGCAGAAGGTTGGACTCAGTGGCTCATAGAGTCCTTCCAGTTCTATGATTCTGTTTCCTCAAATGTCACTGACATCTGTGATTTTTTTTTCAGATGGATTGAACTACAACCCCATATAACTCAAAAAAATAAGACATCTATTTCCAAATCCCTGGGAGGTTAGGTTCCTCTATAGCCTCCTTGATCCTGTGCCATCTTCCCCAGTTCCCTAAGGCAAGGGTAGGAATCAGGCAGCTCTCCAGATGTTGTACGTCTTGGCCTTGAGCCTCCAGGCATTAAGGTACTCCCTGCCTTGCAGGCAAATATAACACTAGTTGAGCATTCTCTTTCACTTGCATCAGGGATCTCTGAAGCTCCATATTGGTTTTCATCAGGAAGCAAATTTAATGGCCTCAAAGGTGTTCCTTGGGGTAATGATATACAGTACTCCATTCTGCAGCTAGATCAGTTCTTGAGTAGCCATGAGATATGTGGGGATGGCAGAACTTCACTAGATGGCAATCTAAGAGGATGCTGGACTGGAGATTAAGGTGCCTAATTATGGCATATATAACTGCTCAAACTTTAAAAGAAGCTGGAA
>NW_024828600.1:0-1472 GCF_019175285.1 Sceloporus undulatus
CCCCCCCCCTGTCACAAGCGGGTAAATTTAAACCCCATTTTGCAGACAAACCCCTGGAAGGACCGCAAGCTTACTTTTCCTCTGCGCCAAGAGCGCTCCTCCCCCGGCTTCCCTGGAACCGGCAAGAGGAAAGACCCACCGGAAGGAAAAGTGGGGCAAATTGCAACAGGGCATCATGGAAGAGTTGGAATCTGGGGGTCTTGCGACGGAGTTCGGGACTGGGAATTCACAGCAGATCCATTCGCACTGAGATCGAACAGAGCCCCAATGCAGATATCGCCAATCCACTTATTAAGTGCACTCGCCAAAGAGAGGAGCCAGTATGCAACTCAGTTCGGAAGCCCCACGGAAGGGGCGCACATCCAATGATGCCAGGTATGAAAGTACATTTGCGTTAGCACGTGAATTTGAATCGCCCAGTGCGCAAAAGCCCCAGTTCCACACGGCAGAGATCCTGTCCGATAAACGCCAGAGTCTCACCATGAAGTGGCTACCTCACCTTGCTTAATAATAGTAAGGCTGGCCTTTACATGACTCTGCCTGGCATCTTACTAGTGACACGAACAGTTGTGCAATGCATGTCGGGTCTTTTGGGGGGCTGAATTGCACATGTGGGTCCATCACACAGTGCACAAAAGTACACACAGCAGTGTATGTAGGCGCATCGACTCTATGCATTGCCTTTGTTTATTGCACACTACAGTTGCGCTATAACTGCAATTCAGGTTGTCGGTCATGTTCTTTGACCTCAGATCTGCATAGGTCGCAGCTATGTAGGGGTTTAGTGTAAGGGATTGTGTAATGTCTCTCTGCCATCAGATATTTACATTGCACTGATGCAGTATAGCAGAGGTAGCCAAGTGCGGATGTGCAGAGGCCATTTTTCTCCCTGTCTCTATCTCCTGAGTGGCACTGTTATATTTTGGTGCACTTAAGGTGACACAATGTGCGCTTTAGTTGTGTATTCCTGCATGGTAGGTGGCTATGCCCCTTTCCAACCCTAAGTGCCCTGCGTTTGGCCCAAGGTTGCGCAAGCTGAGTTACGCCCGCAGTGCCATCACACATGGTCATGCCATGTGCAGATGCTTTTGCATTCTTCATTGCACATTCAGTTTTGACAATAACATAATTCCCTACGGAGGTAGCCATGCACAACTACTGCTGCATGACTCTGTGAACATAAAATTACCCTCTGTCTCTTCACTGTGGGATCTCAACCACGTTGTGCCTCTCTTCTTTCACCAGAAATGGGGAAAGCCATCTGTTATTATTATTATTATTTATTATTAATTGTATTTATATCCTGCCTTCCTCCCAATTCAGGGACTCAAGGCAGCTGACAAAATATAACACAGTCCAAACAGTCTGGAGGAGGGTGGGAAGTGGAATCAGCGAAGGTCCTGGTCTCTCCCTGCTTTAGATGGACATACTTTATGTGCCGTTCCTATAATAAATGTTGGTATTATTTCCTC
>NW_024828601.1:0-1472 GCF_019175285.1 Sceloporus undulatus
AAATGCCAGCATTGTGGGAAATGTTATTCTCGGAGGTCAAACCTATTTACACATCAGAGAGTCCACACGGGAGAGAAGCCATACAAATGCCAGCATTGTGGGAAATGTGTTTCTCAGAAGTCAACCCTAGTGAAACATCAGAGAGTCCACACAGGAGAGAAGCCATACAAATGCCAGCATTGTGGGAAAGGTGTTTCTCAGAAGTCAACCCTAGTGAAACATCAGAGAGTCCACACAGGAGAGAAGCCATACAAATGCCAGCATTGTGGGAACTGTTTTTCTCAGCAGTCAAACCTAGTGACACATCGGAGAGTCCACACAGGAGAGAAGCCATACAAATGCCAGCATTGTGGGAAATGTTTCTCTGACAAGTCAGCCCAAGTGAAACATCAAAGAAGCCACACAGGAGAGAAGCCACACAAATCCCAACAATGATCTGAGAGAAGTCAAGAAGGAATACAAATATATATATATTTTCAGTTCAGTGGTGATAAGAAACGACCCTTGTGATTTTTTGTGTTAGTTTGTCTGTCCATATGTCTGTTTTAAAGTTATATTTTATTAAGTTTAGGTTTTAATTGCTATTAGTATAGATAATTCCTTTGGGTTATAAATTTGGCTGGGGATAGTGGGTCGTGGTATAGGTTAGCTAGATGGGGGGCTGGGATTTATTACAGCTGGCTAGAATAGTTATGGGAAGGATAGCTTTTGAACTGTGTTGGATGTTGGCTGTAGAAAGTTGGGGTCTGGTAGTGCTAGAAAGAGGGCTAGTTTCTGGGAATTTTAAAGGGGAGCTGGTTAACTGTGGGGCATAGACTGTGGGAACTGCAGGTGGGGTAAGTATAGTAAAGGGTGGAGTTTTGGTTTTGGTGTTTTAATGTATTGTTTGGTTTGGAGTGGGCAGTTCTGGCTTAAATACTGAATTTATGACTATGTGTTTTCAGTAAAGTTCTTTGTTGTTTCAAAACACTGGACTCTTCAATGCATAGAAGTTCTGAATTTGCACAAAACGGACATGTTCTTCTTCCCTCAGTCCTCAGCTCCATTTGCAGCTGTAAGAACCAAACACACAACACGCACACACACTCTTATATATATCCACACAGACAGACAGAGCTATATTTACAATGCAGAGCCTCCTTCCCTGCCTTTCCCTCCTGAGTTGAGCTCCTTACCTTGGGCCCCATTCCAGCCTCATCCAATTCTCATCAAAGGAAGGAAGGAAGGAAGGAAGGGGGGAGGTCACTGAATCCCCTCACACTCCTTCCCTTCCTGCAAAGGCGGCCAGCAGAATAATCAGCAGCAAGGCCCTACAGATTCCTGTGGATGCTCAGGGGGGCCTTTGGGGGCATGTGCGCATGCACAGTCTCCGAATCTGAAGCTATTGCTGCCCTCACACTCTGTTCTGAGGGAGGGAAGTGGGGAGGGAGCCTCTTTCGTTCGGAGGAATGGCTGGAAAGTCTTCTTGGGAG
>NW_024828602.1:0-1472 GCF_019175285.1 Sceloporus undulatus
CCCGGTCCTAGTCCAGCCCTCAGTCCATGGCACCATGCTGTTTCTCTTTCAGACCTTTCTTGCTGGCTATACGTGGCTCCAGCTTGATCCCAGAAGATGGACTAGTCTGCCTTTCTGCTTAGATAACATAAAATTAGACTGTTTCCGGACCAGCTGTCGAGGGAATTTCTAGAGGTCTGCTTCCAATCTGGGACTGCTTTGTTTCCCAGCTAATTTCCACAGATGTTTGTCCATGGATTCAAGCATCCAGACCTTGACAATATTTTCAAAATTTATCAGTTCCAAAAAGTAACTCCTTTTATTTTATGTAAGGGACACTATTTTAGTATGCCCTTGTATTTAAGGTACAGTCGGGCCTTCTTATACACAGATTATTTTATACACAGATTCAAGGATACATGGTTTGAAAATGTTAAAAAATAATAAATTTCAAATATCAGACCTTGATTTTCCATTTTTTATAAGGGACACTATTTTGCTATGTCATTGTATTGAATGGCAGTTGAGCATATACAGATTTTGTAATACACAGGGGATCTTGGAACCAAACCCCAGCGTATAACAAGGGTCCACTGTAACTTGAGCATGCGTGGGTTTTGGCATCCACCGTGGGCCCTGGAACCAAACCCCAGCGTATACCGAGGACTGACAGTACTTTTATTTCACATGCTCACTGACTTCCTTGGAATCTTCACATATTCTTCTTGAATAAGATAATTGAAGCCAGAGATTCCCACTCCACGCAAAGGCAAGGATTTCCTCCAGCACTGGCCAGAGAACCTCAGTCAGGGCACCGACTATAACTCGGTGTGAGAGATCAGGAAGGGAGACGGCCCAGTGTCTGACTGGCCCAGCACAGAAAGATGGCCAAGGGCATTGCCAGGAGGGTGCGGGGGTGTCACCTGATACGCTGGTGAGAAGGGGTGCTGAAGTTATGGGTCTGGCAAGAGAAAGCGAGCCTCACCCTCTTCTGCTTGTCCAGCAGCTCCGCTGAACCCGAAAAGCCTGTGGAAGAGAGGGATGATTGATGAATGATTTTCACAAATATACTAGGAATGCCTCTGAGTGTTGCAGCTCTTCCCTGGTTCAGGCAAGGTCAAGCGGGAGGGTGGCAGGAACATCATCCTGGCAGAGATGCCAGTCCTGAGCTGATTGCCCAACAAATTTGGGGGCAAGCCACCCCCCACAAACTCTTTAAAAGCAACCCAACCTTTCCAACAGGGATGGGAATCAGGTAGATGTTCACACATTGATGGACGGCAACTCCCACTCTCCCTCACCATTGGCCATGCTTGCTAGAAGCTGCTGGGAGCTGCAATCCAGTTCTACCCAGAGGAACAGGTGATTCTGGCTCCTGTTCTCCACCGCACCTCCCTCTCTCTTCCTCTTCCCCAAATGGGTGCCTTCCAAATGTGTTGCCCTACAACTGCATCTCACCAGAAGCACCTCAAACCTCACAGCCAATTGGCCCT
>NW_024828603.1:0-1472 GCF_019175285.1 Sceloporus undulatus
TTGAAGTTGTGCATAGATGGTACCTCATACCATACAACTTGCACAACTTACTAAGAGCCCCACCTATGCTGTTGGAGAGGATGCAATAATAGAGGTATCTTCCTGCACAGATTCAAACTGATCCAGTATGATCTCATTCACAGAGTCACTGGACACCTGACCTATGGCCTCTGCAATAATGCTGGCATCCAAGTCAGCTCTTATAGTTTAAAGCAGAGGTCCTCAAACTCCGACCTTCCAGATGCTCCCAGAATCTCAGATCATTGGCCAAGCTGTCAGGGAGGGCATTATGAGGTAGGAAGGAAATTTGCATGTGGATGGTGATTGGCTGGCTCCTAAACTACAGATTCCAGTATTTCAGAGGATGTTGCTATGGCAATTACAGTGGAATCACAGTGCCATGCAATGTAGCATGGAAGACCCACAGCCCCTTCTGTAGGAAGGCAATGGGCCCAAGTTCCTTACTCAGAGAGGACACATTCTCATAGGTTTCCATCATCACCTTGTTGTATAGAAATTTCTGCTTTGGACTCAAGATAGGCCCTTCCTCCTCAGTGAAGAGCATTGCCACATCTCAGAAGGTGATCTGCAATAGAAAATAGCCCTCATCCAGAGAGTGACTAAGGAGGGAAGCATATGGTGAATCCCAAATATGATTAGATCCCTTCAGGATATCAATAGAGTGGGACATATTGGAATATCCTCCCTTCTCTTTTCCTTAGCTCCCTGGATCTTCAAGAATGGGGTGAGAAGGAAAAGACAAGGCCACAATTTTTGTTCCTGTTATTTAGATTTCTTGTGTGATGGGAGACTTTTTTTAGCACATGAAAGCTCTTCCCTGGAGGTCCACCCAATCTGCTTTACTAAACTGACATAAGCTTAGGGCAGCTTCACCCAATCAGCAGAATTTTATTATTCATTTATGTATGTATTTCTTTTCTAGTCTGTTTGATGGTCAAGTTCTTTTACCACAAAAGTCAGAGAACACAACAGGGCCCTCTTCCCTTCCTTGACAATAAAAATAGGAAGACCACTATTCAGCCATTAGGAATGGCTTCCTTTCATTATGGCTCCGAAACCAGGAGCCTCATTGCATCAAAATGGAGGACCAACCTTGGGTTCAATGCTCTTTTAGGAACAGAAAGAGTCCTCCTGAGGACACTGTAAGGGCTGCCATTGGCTGGAATCCCAGTCCCTCCCACCATCCCTTTCCCTGATTGGCTGGAAGCCCAGTCCCTCCCACATCCCACACAGAGTGACATCACTGCTACAGAAGGCTCACTTGACCAATCAGAGAGCAAGATGAAGGTTCTTCTGGAAGCTTCCGTGAGAAGGAGATATAAAGCCTGAGAAACCAAGAGACAGTTGGAATTGTGTCGGTTGGAGATGGAGAGAGAGAGTTAAAGAGCGGATCTTGGAAGTTAGTCTCAGAATTGGACGTTTAGGTCTATTTATTTCTTTAATAGCTTGTA
>NW_024828604.1:0-1472 GCF_019175285.1 Sceloporus undulatus
TCTTCACAGATGCTGGTGAAATGTCAGGAATAAACTCTTCTAGAACATGGCCACATAGCCCCAAAAACCCACAAAAAACTATGGATGCTGGCCATGAAAGCCTTCGACTTCACAACCTACCAAATATCTTTATTATTATTATTATTATTATTATTATTAACCTTTATTTATAAAGCGCTGTAAATTTACACAGCGCTGTACATACAATCTTTTTAATTGGTCTACTTTAATTTACTACTTTGATCTGTTGCATTTTCTACTTATTCATTTCTATGTGTGGACTCTGTTATTTTAATTGCACTAGTAGGTCATTCATAGGGTCACCATGGATAGGGTCACCATGGATAGGGTCACCTCATTCATAGGGTCACCATGGATCAAAGTTAACAACACCAGTAGACAAGTTGGAGTGAGTTCAGAGAAGAGCAGCGAGGATGATAGCTGGTAAGGAGAAGAAAACATTTGAGGAAAGGTTGAAGGAGATGGACGTTTTCAATTTGGTGAAGAGAAGACTGAGGTGACACGATGGACACGATGGACTCTTACAAGCTGTTACAAAGAGGAGGGGACAGGCCTGTTTTCTGCTGCCGCAGAAGGTAGTGTCATGCTTCCAGAACATGGACCCAGCACCAAATCCGGGCAGCTGCCACTTTCGACGATGACGCCAGGCCTGCGAAACCACCAGTAGCCAGACAGAAAGGGCGGCAGAGGGAAGGAGGGAAGGAGAAAAGAGGAGGGAAAAAAGAAGGAAGGAAGAAGGGAAAGAAGGAAGAGAGAAGAAAGGAAGGGAGGATGGAGGGAGCCATGGCCAGAGAGGACAGGCTGTCAGGGAGGCATGCCAATTCCTGGACCGAATCCTGAAACCAGCACAAACATAGTGGGAACTACTGTGTTTGCTGAACTGGTTTCAGGCATCAGTTCTGGAATTGGATATAAAGATACGTGGGAATGCCCCCAGAAGCAGTGGACCTGCTGGGATTGGCTTCCTGAACCAGAGCAGGAGAAGGTTCCAGAGCCAATATACTAGAGTTCAATACCAGTTCTGGCAGAGATTCCTGCCTATTCACATGTAGATGACCACTTACCCCTACCTACCTTTACTAAGCAAAGGCCACAAAGAGAGTGCTTGCGGAGGCCTCAGTGGAGCAGCAGCAGTTGTACTGAGCTGCTGATCTATAAATTCCCTGTCCTGTCCTCCAGCAGTTGTTGGAGATTTTCTGACCTACCTGGCTCTGTGTAGTATTCCTGAACTCTGTCCTTGATGACACTGGGTGCTGTTAACCTGACCTGGACTGTGCTTGCTGACTCTGGCTTTTGTTTAGCTGACACTGTTGTAATCTGTTTGGGATTTAAGGCTGGTGTTTACTAATGCAGAGTAAATGCTCAACAATAAGCGACTCTGTGACTGGGCTTGCTCATTAGCCTTTGGCTATCAGCTGTGTAGCAATCAGTCTTTGGCTGGTTGCCCAGAT
>NW_024828605.1:0-1472 GCF_019175285.1 Sceloporus undulatus
AACAAAGCCACCCAAGAGACGTTCCCTCCGCTCGAGGGGATGGTTTATGGCAGTTTACTAGCGATAGGGAGACTTTGTGGAACCCTTCTAGATAATCCCTATTCCCACAGGGGAGCAACTGCTGTGACTTTGACAGGGCAGGAAGAAAGCTGCATCGGTACATATCTCTTCAAATAATTTCATGATTCAGCGGCGGGATCCTAATGAAATGCAAACTCCCCCAAGATAGATTAGCAATTGGCATTGCAAAGCGGTTTATAGGCTGTTGTCTTGTAACTGTTTGTTGGGTGAAGCACATCTAGGGACCTTTTGAACGACAACGTTGGATCTTATCACACGAGGCTAAACTGTGGGATTCTAACAGGATAAAAGTGTCACACTGCAATGGTGTGATTTTTCCGGGGAAGTGCCTTTTTAATCCCCTAATTTCCTTCATATTCTACTCTCCTATTCTATGTTGCCATGGCAGTTAAAGTGGAATCATAGTGCTATCACAGTGTAGTGTGAAAGGGCCCTTATCGAGATACATTTATCTCACAACTACACATGTTCTCCTTGCCAGCTTTCATGATGAAATCCTCTTCATTCTTATTATTACAGACGTCAGACTCCATCAGCTGCACTGACAGCGAAGAGCTGGAACAACTGCAGCTGGAAACAGCAGACCTACGTCAGGAGGTCCGGAGGTTAAAGGTGAGTCCAGCCACATCGAAGGTAAGCATGCTTCTGAGCATATTCTTGGTGCCTGTCCACTAACACTGCAGAGACAACCTTATTTTGTACTCCAGCTTCCCTTGTAGGGATTTATGGGATTTGTAATCAGAATAGATTTACCACCACCAAACTCTGGGATTATAAGAGCCAGTGTCTAGTGGCAATGCTTCAGTTTATAAATGGCTGTAACTTCACATTTTCATGGAAGAGGCTCTAGGACAATTCTCAGCAGTGAGGAGAAAACGACAAAGATAAAACAATGCAAAGATAAAACAATCAAAGGATTTGCATGCCTACTTTACAAAGATTGAACTGTGTTATTCTTGACAAACAATCTGTAGCACTTTTGAGACTAATTGAAAGAAAGAAGTTGGCAGCCTGAGCTTTCATAGATTTGAGCCTACTTCCTCAGATGCATTTGGTGGAGTGGAAAGCCCAAGGACAGTTCTATATAGCATTCTGTGTGATTGCAACAGGACCAAGGCAGTGCCAAGGGTCGTGTGATACAGTCCTGAAACAGGACATCTTCAGAAGGCATTGCCTGGATGGATGACACAAGGAAATAGATTGCAATCTCCCTTTCTCTCTTTTCTCCTAGTCTCTTCTGAAAGAGGTAGAGAGCAACAAGAAGTCCATGGAAGAGGAGCTTCAGAGACTGAACCAGGTCAGTCAATGGTTCAATGGTTGGATTGAACTCCTTGGTTTGATTGTCTCCATTGTGCAAATAATGAACTGATCAAGTCACAGTCACAACTCAT
>NW_024828606.1:0-1472 GCF_019175285.1 Sceloporus undulatus
ATTTCCACCTGTAAAATAAGGATAACAATACTCACATTGGTGTTGAATTCATTTTTGTAACACTGAAAGTAAAATAGTTTGCATGGCACACATGGAATACAGAGGATAAGCAAAAACCATACATTTTTAGCTTGGTGAAACACTTTTTCTTTATTTTTTCCCTTTACAAAAATTCACATGCCTTGCAGAACATTTACAACAGTGCAGATGGAAAGAATAATTTAAAATATTAGCAGAAATTACAGCTAATTATCATCAGACACTAGCAAGACATGAAAGGTGCTCAAAAATCAGAACTGCATTTCATTCGAGTCACAAGAATGAAATATGTTATAGTATTGATTTTAATTTTGTCTATAACAGATTTTTTGATGGATTCTCCTGTTCAGTAAAATGTTAGGCATCTGCTAATGAATTAACATTGTTTCTCAAGGATTTATGGCAAATAAAATTAGAGGAGCTGTGGCATTTTTGAAATGAATTTTATGAGTGGTCTTTAGCTTGAGTTTTTTCTGGAATTGGATGGCTTTTTTTTTTTTTTAAAGAAAAGGCAATATAAGTGTTAGGCCTTGTCTCTGGTCTGATCTCTGTTCTTTGATAGAGAGATAAGAATTAGGCCAAAGTTGAATCTGGAACAGAAAGACCAGACAGGGCAATTAAGATGAGCAAAGATGGTGATGTTCAAAAGGCAGAGTGAAGCAAGACAGGAGAAGGCAAAGCAAGGCATGGCACAGAATGTCTGCTGTTATTACTCATAGCAAAAAGTTGTTTATAGGCTTAAGTGAACAGGCATTGATTTTCCAATCAAATCAGCTGAAAGTTATTCCTCTGTAATACTTTAGGCTGCTGTTTTGTGTCCACTATCTGGTACCAAGATCCATTCAGATCAGCAGATCCATTCAGTTCAGCAGAACAGATTAGCATTGCTAATCTGTTGACATTCTCATTAATATTAATTCCACAGTCTTCTCTACTGAGAAGTAAGGGGCTAAACAGACCAGTGTCTAACACTGACCTTGGGGCAGAGTGGAGGGTATGGCATATGCACACCATACGTCCCAATGCCAGTGTCACGCCATGTGCCCAATTGCACAGCGGGAGGTGTCACAGCACTCCTTTGGTGCAGTGTTTAGACGCACTGCACCAAAGGAACGCCGAAAAGCCACCGCCATGATGGCAAGGGTGCCTTTTTGCCAGCACTAAAAGGAGCAGCATTTAGGCATTTCTTTTAGTGCTGGTAAAGTGCCATATCAGGACTGCAGTGTGCAGTTGCCACGGCCTCAATCTATCGAGCCCCTGAGTCTCTTTTCCTATCAAGTTGGGTGGTACTAAGTCTCAAGTAAGTGCATAGGATTACAGCTTTCAGGGTCATTGTCTATTTAGGTAATATGCAGTAAATGGTGTATTCAATATTAGTAAATGTACTGTATAGTATACGATCTTTAATGACAGATACTTTCTGGGCTGCCTTT
>NW_024828607.1:0-1472 GCF_019175285.1 Sceloporus undulatus
TTGATTATCCTAATGCCAATCTTGGCAGTATTAGAAAAAAAAACAATGTAAGATTTCAGTGTCATGCTTACATGTGGTACAGTAAAGTCTGAGGGAACAAAGATTTTGAGAATTGCTATGTTATAAAAATATGGCAAAAATGCAAATGAACTTTTTGCATTGGGATAAATTAGCATAGGTGTTTTTCAGGGCAATGTGGCAATCATTATTTTGAATGCCAGGTAAGCTTCTGTTCTGAAGGATTATACAATGAAGTAAGTCAGGATTCTTTTCCAATGTTTTGAGCAAGTAGGCACCCCCCCCGACAATTAGAGAGGGAGGTCATGTTGCAGGGGGTGCTCTGCTCCCTCCTTCCCAGCCTCTCTGAAGGCCCAAGCCTCCACAGAGGCCGAGAAAGCGGCCTGACAGCGGGAAAGGTTCTCGCCTCGGCGAGGCCCTTTTCCGCTGCCTTGTCGCCTCCTCTGCCGGCGAGGGAGGCGGCCAGGCAGGGGAAAGAGCCTTTCCTCTTCTTTCTCCTCCTCCTCTTCTTCTGCCTCCTCTGCTCCTCCTCTACCTCCTCTTCTTCTTCATATTCTTCCTCCTCCTCCTCTTCTTACTCTCCTCCTCCTCCTCTTCTTCCTCCTCCTCTTCTTCATCTTCTTCCTCCTCTTTTTCTTCTCCACTTCATCCTCTTCTTCCCCTCTTCCTCCTCCTCCTTTTCCCCTCTTCCTCCTCCTCTTCTTCCTCCTTTTCTTCTTCTCCTCTTCCTCCTCCTGTGCTTCTTCCACTCTTCCTCCTCTTCTTCTGGTTTATGGCCAGAAAGGGAAGCACATTTGTGCCATCTGTCTAGGAATAATGCCAACTGTCCTCCATTTTGATCATGCCTAAGAAACATGCATTTATATGGATTTGTTTGAAAAAGCATCAATTTTTTTGCATGTCCTCCAGTTGAAAATGTTGTCCTACATTTGTCCCGGTTTGGAAGTCCTGACTTATGGCAACCCTACCAGAATCCCATTAAAAAGCAGAGTTGTGGGAAGCATTGTGGCCTATAGCAATGTTTCCCAAACTTTGGGCTCTAAATATTTTGGGCTTCCTCTCCCTGAATTCCTGACTGTTTGCTAGGTTAGCTGGGGCCTCTGGGAGCTGAAGTCCCAAGCCCTTGGAGGACCAAAGTTTGGGAAGCACTGCCTTAGAGCCTTAACCCCTTAATTTTTTTAAAATCCCCTTAAAAAGCAGAGTTTGCTCTTGAACAGCACAGTTTGAGGACCATTGATATATAATATTATAGTACCCCAAACTGTTCCCTTTATGAGATTTTGGACTCCAGCTCCCAGAAACCTCAGCCATCTTGCCAATAGCCTGGGCTTCTGGGAGCTGAAGTCCAAAACCCCTTAAAAGAGCCTCCACTCACCTCTCTCTCACAATCCCTCTCTGACAACATTCCCAGCAAACTCCCCCAGGAGCCCCACTTGAAGGAGGACCTGAGGGGA
>NW_024828608.1:0-1472 GCF_019175285.1 Sceloporus undulatus
TCCTTGTTAGTCTTCCTGGATCTTTCAGCAGCATTTGATACCCTCAACCATGGCATCCTTCTGGACCATTTGACTGACATGGGACTTGGGGGTATTGCCCTCCAGTGGTTCTTCTTTTCTTGGCTAAACATTCTCAGAAGGTGGTGCCGTGGGACTGTTCAGCCCTTTGGCCATTAGCCTGTTCCACAGGGGGTCAATACTGTCCCCTATGCAGAGATGATTAAGTTGAGACTATCATACTTTGGCCACATAATAAGAAGGCATGGATCACTAGAAAAAATAATAATGCTAGGAAAGGTAGAGGGTAGAAGAAAGAGAGGAAGACCACAGACAAATGGATAGACTCAGTCAGGGGGATTATGGGTAAGAGCTTGCAGGACCTGGGCAAGGAAGTGGGGGACAGGGATTCTTGGAGATGTCTCATTCACAGGATCGCCGTGAGTCAAGGTTGACTCAAGGGCAGCTAACAACAACAACAGTGCATGAAGATGCTGGGAGAGGTCATTCGGAACTTTGGGGTTGGTGTCATCAATATGCTGATGATCCCCAGCTCTATCTCTTCTTTGCTAGGGAGGCTGTGTGTGTTAGTACTGAATCATTGTCTGTAAAGGACCATATGCAGGTGAATAGACTGAGGCTTAAACCAGACAAGATAGAAGTCCTGCTGGTTAGTAGGAAAATCAATCTGGGACTGGGACCACAGCCAGTTCTAGATGGGGTTGCTATCCCCTCACAAGATTAGGTTCATAGCTTAGGAGTGCTCTTGAACCCAGTGCTGCTCCTGAAAAGCCAGCTTACTGTGGTGGCCGGGAACTTTTTTGGCCAGCTTTGGCTGGCATGCCAACTGTGCCCTTTCTTGAGGAAGACAGATCTGGCTACAATGGTTCATGCTTTAGTAACCTCCCAATTAGACTACTGTAATGCATTCTATATGGGGTGGCCCTTAAAAAGTGTTTAGAAGCTACAGCTAGTGCAAAATGCAACAGCCAAACAGGTGTGCCTTTTAGAGACCATATAACATCGGCCTTTGTAAGAACTGCACTGGCTTCCAGTTTCATTCTGGACTTAATTCAAGGTGCTGGTGTTGACCTACAAAGCCCTAAATGACTTCACACCAGGATATTCAAATGACTACCTTCACCGGAACCTGCCAGAAATGTGAGATCTTCAAAGGAGGCCCTATTGTATTTCCCAACACTCCAAAAAGTTAGGTTGGTAGGAATACATAACAGGGTTTTCTCTGTAGCAAAGCCTTGACTGTGAAAGTCTCTATCCAAGAAAGGCGCGTTACAGACCGCCCCTTTGGGGCGGCCTGTAGGTGCACCTTTCCCCGCCGGATCGGGGCCTCAGCGGCCAGAGCGGCAGCCGCTGAAGCCCCAATCCGCCGCTTTCCGGGCTGCGGGGAAGTGGCAAAAGGCCCCTTCCCCACAGCCTGGAAAGGGGTGTCCTTGGGGCTTCAAGCCCCAAGGACA
>NW_024828609.1:0-1472 GCF_019175285.1 Sceloporus undulatus
CCGCCATTGGGGACAACTTCCGGATTTGCCATGCGCATATGCTCAAATCCGTGCATGGCAAATCCGTGTATAAGGAGGGCCAACTGTATCTCCTAGACAAATGTTTCTTGAATGTATTTTACATTCCCTTTCCGACAGATCTTGTTTTCAGCAGATTTGTGTTCTTCTGGCCGGCAATAATGTATTTATCACTTCTATGGTAGCAAAATTTGGTTTAGCCGCTAGCAAGATTAGAATCAGTTTTCTCGATGGGAATGACGACTAGAACTTTCCTAGTTTTATGTTTCTACTATTTTATCATTAATGACGTATTATTGTTTCTCATTGCTTCTTTTATTAATATTGGCTATGTTGTTTTATCTGTGTTTTTGTGCCTTGATCTTTTTATACTGTTTTTTTTATTTATATTGGATCTGTTTTATATTGTGATGGCTTTTAGCTTTTAACTATAAACTTTACTTTACTTAACATTAAAAAAAAATAGTGAGGATCTGCACTCATCTATGTAGATTTAGAAAAAGCCAATGCCCTTTCTGGTGCTACCATGGGCATTGGGAGCACTCCAGAAGCTGCAGGGTGTCTTGTCAGTTATTTAGGGTGGACTGTTCAGAGTCTCTTGCGAGATGGAGGTGATAGGGAAGAGACTAACTTGGGCCAGGGTTAGGCCTTCACCAGCTACCAAGACTATCCAAAGTTTTAAGATTTCTGATTTACCATACTCTGGTTTAGTGACAAAGAGGGTGTCACTGGGTCCTCTAGTATAATTCAGTTTGCCAAATGATTACCAACATGCCAGAGTAAAGAGAGTATTTCTCTTTATGCATTTTCAGAACTGGGCAATGTTAATATTGAAAGCAGCTCATGTTCCGACTGTGTGTGTATGTGTGCACACACAGAGACATGCACACAGGCATGCAAATCTACAGCCCTATATAAATAATAATAATAATAATAATAATAATAATAATAATAATAATAATAATAATACACTCACATTTGCGGGGTGGTGGTGGTAAGAACTTTATACTGTATAAAAACATTTAATTTAAGGCTTTACTTCAAGGTCTCTTTCACATGATACAGTTATAGCACTTTAATACCATTTTGACTGCTATGGCTCCATCCTGTAGCATCCTGGGATATTTAGTATTCTCTGCTAGAGAGATATAGTGCCTCACCAAACTACAAATCACAGGATGCCATAGGATGGAGCAGTGGCAGTTAAACTAGTATGTTGTTGCTGTTGCTGTTGTTGTTGTTAACTCTCCTCCAGTCAATCTCAACCCATAGTGACCTTGTGGATGAGACATCTCTCCAAGACCCCCTGTCTTCTACCACTCTGCTTAGTTCCTTCTACAGCACCCCATCTCAAATGAATTGGTTTTCTTCTTTCTTAATTGTCCAGAAAGTGCTATAATTGTGTAGTGCAAAAGAAACCAACATCTGGATATGGCTGATTTTTTTGCTGTGCC
>NW_024828610.1:0-1472 GCF_019175285.1 Sceloporus undulatus
GGTTCGGGCACCACAGTTCAGAAAGGATGTTGACAAGCTAGAGCGTGTCCAAAGGAGGACGGCTAACATGGTGAAAGGTCTGGAAACCATGCCCTATGAGAAGAGATTTAGGGAGCTGGGTATGTTAAGTCTGGAGCAAAGAAGGTTAAGAGGTGATAGGATAGCCCTCTTTAAGTATTTGAAGGGATGTCATACTGAGGAGGGAGCAAGCTTGTTTTCTGCTGCTCCAGGGAATAGACTCAGAGCAATGGATGCAAGCTGCAGGAAAAGCGATTCCACTTCAAGATTAAGAGGAATGTCCTGACAGTAAAAGCTGTTGGGCTGCGGAAGACATTCCCTCGGAGAGTGATGGAGTCTCCTTCTTTGGAGGTCTTTAAACAGAGGCTGGAGGCCCGTATGTTGGGGATGTTTTGATTGTGAGTTCTTGCATGGGGTTGGACTGGATGACCCTTGGGATTTTTCCAATGTTATGATTCTATGGTTCTATTCATGTGGCCTGCAGGGCGCACTGTACCCACACTGGTTATAGATAAAGCCAGTTAATCCAGCTGCAACTCTTTGGGTCAACGGATCTATCTAAGAATTTTCAATAGCAGCCCCATGTACAACATGTTAAAGTAATTCAAATGGGGCATGGCCGTGTCATGTGCCATTATCCCTATGAATATTCACATATTATTTTAAAATTCAGACAAAGAAGTGCATATTAGTGAACATAATATGGCAGGTGTCACCTAAATCCAACTAGAGGAGACACATGGAATCAATGGTAACTTGCTATGTCAACCTCTCTTTAATTCAGTATATGCTATGGATGTTGTAGGAGTAAAAATAGGTATGATGTATGACTGAGTCTCCTTCCTTGGAGGTCTTCAAGCAGAGGCTGGATGGCCATCTGTCAGGGATGCTTTGATTGTGATTTCCTGCATGGCAGAATGGGGTTGGACTGGATGGCCCTTCTTGGGGTCTCTTCCAACTCTATGATTCTATGACTAAATATGATATAGGACTAAAAATAGGTTTCAGGCTTAACTATAAATGCTTTGTGATAGGAAACTGCTTGCAAAAAGGTATATTTCTCATATAAGGGTTTTCTGCATGGACACAAAAGTGACCTTTCAACCCTTTTCAAGCCTCAGCTGTTTAGACAATGCATGAAGCCAAAATGAGGTAGAACTGTGACGAAGCCATGCTCTGGGATGAAAAACTGGAGGGGAAAAATATCAATTTGCTCCACTCTAATGCCGAAAATGTGCATTATTACATGGGTATATAAACAGCATGAGACCAGTGCAGGAATGCAAAAAGGCCCAGGTGGCTTATGGAAGCAATCTGGAGCACGCACCCAGAGCCCAGTGAGATGCAGCCACCAGTGCCATTTCTTGCCATGCTTTTTTTTTTCTTTACAGCTGACGCTCCACATTTGCTGGTTTGATCATTTGCGGATTTGATTAATATGTTTTCTCTAGCAA
>NW_024828611.1:0-1472 GCF_019175285.1 Sceloporus undulatus
GGAGTCTCCTTCCTCTCAGGCCAGCGGAAGACAACAATGAGGGAATCAGACCTTGACACTAGCAATGTCCATTGTTGTTGCTTTGTCCCTTCAAGTCATTTCTGACTTATGACGACCCTAAGACAAACCTATTATGGGGTTTTCTTGACATGTCCCTTCAGAAGGGGGTTGCTATTATTAATCTGGAAAAGGCAAGCAAGTAAAATGCCAAGGAGTTCTCATTGACCGACCATTTTAGGTTACTAGCAACAACATTAGTGCTTTATTTTCCTATGAACCCTTGTTTTCATTCCCTGCATTGGCCTGTGAAAGCACCAAGTGTCCAGTCAGGCAAATAACACCAGAGAGACCACTGAACCCCTTGCATGAATTAATTTGCAAATACAGATGATTCAGTGGCTTTGTGGGAAACATCAACCTGCCAAACTCCTTATTTTATCTTCCCACTACCGAAAGGCTGCAGGCCACAAGTGGGCATTCCAGAGAGGTGTTTTGCTCCCACATTAAATGCAATAGGCAGTCACCCACAGTCCTGGTTTCTGCAGGAGGGAAGTTCAAAAACGGTAATGATGAATCCTGCCTCAGGCCATGTGGCCAGACTCCTTCCTGGGTCCTTTTGGTGTGTCAGCTGCCAGGCTCAGGAAACTGCCACCAACTGGGCCACCTGCCTTTCTTTCTTTCCTTTTGCTCAGTGAGCCATCAACATTTTTCTTTATTTCACTTAGGAAGCTTTATTAAAGTTTGAAACCACCCCCTCCATCCTCTCACTCTCCTCCTAAGACTGGGACATGAAAGTCTCCCTTGAACGCTGAAGAACTTTGCAGTGTTCTGACAAGTCATTTTCAAATTTGAAATAATCATATGAATGGAAGGATAATGTCTGCTGACTACAAATGGCCCCTTTAATCCAATCTTCAACCAGGCTTACAGCAAGAGCAATTCAAATTTTTCTTCCCTCTCTCTTTTTCCATGCATGAATTAATGATCAGGTCTAACACAATGATGTCGCTCCCCCCTCCCACTTCTCCCCCATTCACAGATAAATGTTACTTGGCTTTGATTGAAAAGTGCACTGAACGAGGCAAGTGATAACAGGAGAGACGACAGAGCCTGATGTATTAATAAACCTGGTTAAATTGGAAGCTGTTTCTGTCGTAGACGATGTCAGTTGCAGAGTGATTGGGAGAGGCAAGGTTGGACAACTTGTGGCAAGCAACAATGAAAGGTGATTGAGATGTTATTTTTGAGATCTTCAATGTGCCAGCCTCAGCAAACGATGAAAGCCTGAAATGGGAGACAGAACTGGGGAAGATGGCAACATCTGAATGAATGTTATGGATCATCAATCACGTTAGGGGTTATTATTATCCATGAGTGAAGGGCAATCTTTCTCAAGGCAATGTTGGGGTTCAGATACACAAGGAGGTATGAAACAGGAGCTGTTGATTATTGTTGCCAGCAAGCCCAGTATT
>NW_024828612.1:0-1472 GCF_019175285.1 Sceloporus undulatus
AGAGGGTAGAACTAGGTCTAATGGTTTTAAGTTACAGGAGGGTAGATTTTGAATGAACATTAGAAGGAACTTCTTAACAGAACACTTCAGCAATGGAACCAATTGCCTAGAGAGATGGTGGGGAAGACATCTCCTTCAAAAAGAGACTGTACAGTACAGCCATCTCCTGCGGATTCTCTAGCTGGAGATCTTGCAATGAAAAGGTAGTTGGATTGTTGGGGAGTAGAGATGCGCTGTGTCCACTACAACCACGTGCAGAGTTGATCCACGCAGGCAGGATGCCATGAGAAAGCTCTTGGAAAGACATCTGCAAAGGCTTCAGGCTGAGAAGGAAAAATTCCTCCCATGCAGGGTGACCAGCCTTGAGCTCCCAGCTTGAAGAAATAAACACTGCTGGTCAGCAAGGCCCTCACTCGAATAACGAGGGATTTAATCATTTGTTGCAAGCTATATACAACATCGCACAGAATACCAGACAGCTGTCTTGGATACTCACAGCTCTATATACAAACAGACAAAATGCTTCGCCGGTCACCGACCACAACCCAACACTGGAGAAAATCACCTTTTTCCCCCTTTTATAGGTGGTCTTCTGTGAAGTCACCCCATTGGCTTGAATGGAGGCGCACCCCTGTAGAATCCATGGGCACGCACCCCATTTTGTCCCCCTCCGTCTACTGTCCACAAACAGGCGAGGGATGCAGACTTTTAAGTCCACAAAAATGGAGAGGCAACTTTTTTTGTCAAAAAAGCCTATTCACTCTAACAAGTTTAAGTGTAGATATGCAGGCTACTGTTGCACCTTCTCTTCTAGCAGGGCAATCAGTTTGCATTAGCTGAAGAAATTGCTCCCCACATCCACAGGCAAGAAAGCAAATATAGCATGAGTATTGCAGGTCACAGTATCAGCAACCTCACCATCTGTGAGCTGTCATCCTATATAAGCAGTATCATAGTGTTCTGGGGCCCTGGGCTTTCCCCATGAAACACCTACAAAATATGTTTTCCTTGTTTGCCAAGCTTCAGAGACTGGAAGAGCAGCTATAGAAAGATAGAAACTGCTAGCTCCTCAGTCACTCAAAAAAACTAATAAGTTTTACTGTCATATGTTTTTGTGGACTTCAGTTCCATTTCATGTATCAAATGCTCTTATCACTGAGACCCAGCCATATTGCACTATTATAGTAGTGTGATACCACATTAATTGCCATGGCTTCATGCTGTGCAATCTTAGAATTTATAGTTTGATGAGGTCCATAGAATTTCCTAGTGTCCATGGGAACATATGAGGAATTCTGGTACCTCATATATATATATATATAACTGGACATTTGATCATGTATAGTCAGTTGTTTTAATGCATAAGACAAGTTCTGTGGTTTAGTTATGTTAGCACTGGTTTTTCATAGGGACTGTTTTACTTTAATTTTACATGATTAATTTACAAATATTGATAACTTTGTTTAAATGCT
>NW_024828613.1:0-1472 GCF_019175285.1 Sceloporus undulatus
TGCTGTTCACCGCTATGATCTTTGGAATAGTGGTATATAAATAAAATTATTATTATTATTATTATTATTATTATTATTATTATTATTATTCAACAGTAAATTTTAAAACCTCCAAAGAACTTCTAAGAAGACCAACCATTTGCACTAGGTTATTTTTGCAATGGAGAGAGAGTTAGCTTTCAAGGTACCTAATGGTGATAGATTGGGTGAATAACTTCTCCAAAAAGATTTCCTTTCACAGTTTCAGACAAGAAAAGTCTTGGAGAATGTCTTTCGGGAACCAATGTGACAGCTATATCCTGACAACTAATTACATTTGTTCTTGCCAACAAACAAAAACAAAAATAACTGCTTTGCTCCAAAAGTATCTTTACTATACTATCAGAGCTTTGTGTTGTCAATGAGACCCTGTTATTGTAGTTTTACTGCTTCAGCAATCTTTTGTCTTTCAACTTTACTCTTTCTATGAAGTCACAGGATTTAAATTGCCATTTTCCAGAGGGTTGTTTCACCTGTAATGTTTTACCTATAAAGAGATCAGTCTCATAGAGGTGTGGAGGTGGGGTGGGGTAATCCTCATTCCCTCTACAAACAAAGTACATTGCATGGGCTGAGCAACTGGAATGGGTAAATTCCAGGAATTCTAAGGCATCAACATGTCACACTATAATCTGCTACAGAGGGGGCCCTTTCCCATATTACACATCTTCTGAAGCACCTGTTTTGCTTTATGTTTCTTTTAAAGCTGTTTTTCATATTATAGTGTGGGGCAATTTTCTAGCATTTAGTTTTTCTCAGGTCAGTTATCCCTTTTATACAATAAAAACAATTTCTTTAAAATGTAAGGTATTGGGGGACAAACGGTTGTTTGAGATGACAGTGGGAATACTAGGACATACTTTCCCCCCTGGCCACACTTGGCCCACCACTACTCTATCCTGAAATAGAATCATTTGGACAGCTTGTAAAATCAATTAAACAATGCAGAGATGATAAGATATCTGTGGCTAGTACATATGATGGTTATATATTACATCCAGAATCAGAGGCAGGATGTCTCTTGGTATCATTTGTCAAGAGGAGGCCATTATGTTCAAGCTCAAACTCTTTGAAGCCAAATTGGTTGCACAACTGCTCTGTGGGTCCCAGCTAGATCTCCTCCCCATCTCTGCAGCATTAGAACTAGTGCAATCCGAATTTCTAAGATCAGCATTCCAAGCTCCAAAGTGTGTCACTAATGTAATCCTGAGACTGGAGTCAGTCTTTATGAAAATGGAGGCCAGAATGTTGGTGACCATACTCACCTAATAGCTGAAGCTTTCCGTCTTTCGCACTGGCTTTGATCCATTTACCATGACTGATGAATTCCAGTCTATGTGGAAACAGATAGTGATTACTAAAATTTCTTCACTGGGTTTATCTCCGGATCTTCTGTTCAACATGGCATATGAAAAGGCTAAAGCGACCATCAA
>NW_024828614.1:0-1472 GCF_019175285.1 Sceloporus undulatus
TTATTATTAGTGACACATCAGAGAGTCCATACAGGTGAGAAGCCACACAAATCCCAGGAGTGAACTAGCATTATTTTTGTCAGTAAGGAATGCAAAAATTATATTTCCAATCCAGTGTTGCTAAGAAAAGGTCCTTATGATTTTGCTTTTACGGTTTGTCTGTCCATATGCCTCTTTATGTTTTAAAGTTATATTTTGTTAAGATTAGGTTTTAATTGCTAATAGTAAAGATAATGGCTTTGGGTTGTAAATCTGGCTGGGGATTGTGGGTCCTGGTATAGGTTGGGTAAATGGGGATTGGGATTTGTTGCAGCTGGCTAGAATAAACACACACATTTATATACAGTATACTCCTCTACTTGCATACAATTTAAACATAAGCAAATGCATGGAGAAATATGCGGGTACATATGAATGCACATGGATGCACCTGCGCATGTATACACCCCCCATGTTCTGGTCAACATCAGCATGTATATATAATCATAACTGTGTATATGTTTACTTCCGGTCATAACAGCATAACTGCCCTGAGATTAATGTAATTGGAAATTTATACTTTGTGATGTTTTTATGATATGTATTTTACACATGATTGCCTCCAGAGGACACTCTGAAGGCTGCCATTGGCTGGAATCCCCCCTCCCACCATCCCTGGCCCTGATTGGCTGGAATCACCATCCCTCCCACATTCCTTGGCCCTGATTGGCTGGAAGGAAAAGAGAGAGAGAGAGAGAAGCAAGGAGAGGAGAGTGACAAGGACATGGACTGGAAACAGTAGCCTTCACTGCTGTGCTGAGGCCTTCAACTGCCAAGTGCTGAGGTGTAGGTGGCCATTTTGTGTTCTAGTGGCCATTTTGTGCTGCTTGTGATTGTGGGGAATATTATTCCAGAACCTTCTCTGAGGCCTCAGTTTAACAGAGGCTTCTCTTTCTCTCCTGAGGCTCCAGAGTCAGAAGGAGGCCAAGCTCCTTGGGCCAAAAGGAAGGAAGTGTGTGTCTTTGTGTGTCTTTTGTGTCTCTTCTGAGAGGGTTTTCTTATTACACAGCTCTGCTCCTTCTGGGGAACATGGGTTTTAAAAGGGATCAGAAATGGGGAGGAGAGTTTTAATACAAGCCTTATTCTTATTCTTCACAAACATTGGGCTTTGGTTTCTAAGAGGAGGTTAGTCCCCCCCAAAAGACGGCAAAAGTGGCTCCTTTGGGAGGTTGTAAAAGTCTCCCCAGTTTCCTTATTAAGAGACTTTCAGGGAAGAAGGAAGGAAACAGACCAAACCATCTCATATTATGACCAAATAAACATAGAAACAAACAAGAACAACAAAAATAAGTATTAGACAAATAAGCAAACTGCTTATTTCTTTTAAAGGAAACCCATTATTAGGAAGGTAAAATCAAGACTTGGGTGCTTCTGCCCTTTTACAACCGACTCAGGCTGTATCTGTACTGCAGAAATAATGCTATTCAAAAGTA
>NW_024828615.1:0-1472 GCF_019175285.1 Sceloporus undulatus
CCAGGATGAAAAGGAGCCATTGTTGAGCACCCTTTGGTTTTGGCCGGTCAACCAGTTACAGATCCATGTAACAGTTTACCTTGTCTAGCCCACATTTTACAAGCTTGTTTGCAAGAATGTCATGGGAAACCTTGTCAAAGGCCTTACTGAAATCAAGATATACTATATCTACAATTGGAGTTCACTGATAAGTGGTATAGAAATGTAAATGCTAATACTTTGTGTGTTCCTGCATGGCTGGGGGGTTGGACTGGATGGCTTTTGTGGCCTCTTCCCACATTCTTACAGTGCTGTTCTTCTACCTTAACTGTTCTGGCTGCCTCCTGTTGCATTCTGGGATTTGCAGTTTGGGGAGCATTTATAATTCTGAGCCAGAGAGCCCTTAGGCCTCACTGAACTACAAATCCCAGAATGCAACAGGAGGCAGCCAGAGCAGTTAAAGTGGAATAGCAGCACTACTGATATATTGATATGGATTGCCCTTGAGTGCCCAAGTTGTATCGCTTTAATTAGGTCTATTTTAAATAATTTTAACTGTATTTTATAATGTTGTCATTTTATATTATTGTTATTTAGTTTTAAGGTAATGGATATGGGGATTATGTAATTTTTAGTTATGTATGTGTTATGTATTGTATTAGGTGATTTATTGTAACCCGCCTAGATCCTTTTATTATTATTATTATTAAAATGCAGTGCAGTAATGTGGTCAGATTCTACAAATCCGCTTGAATGAGGGAGGAAAAAGAAGCATGCAATCCAAACATAAGCATTCCAGAAGCACGCTTTGCCAAAGACAAAAAAAGTCTCCCTACACAATTGGCTTACGCGTTGTAAAGCGCTTAGGGCGTGCTAGTTCACTGATAAGCGGTATAGAAATGCACTTGCTATCGCTGCTGCCAAAGAAGCCAGGCAAGGCTTGGCGAAGGGGATTAATTGGGAAACCTGGTTAAAACGTGTCACTGCAGTGTGGGCTCCGAGCCTCGAGGGGGCGCTGGAGAGATACCCTCCCGCTGCCTGAAGGCGAGCGCAGCAGCGTCTGCTTGCGGGAGTCGGTATTGCAGGCGCCAGGCTGCAGCAGAGGCAGAGCCCTCCCTGCGGGGAGGAGTCCCCTCTCGGCCATGACTGGGGCTTTGCTCTGGGGCAGCTGCGCCCAACAACTCCCCCTTCCCCTCCCCAATTGCCCTGGAAGCGCCTCCCTCTTCAACCCCCCCCACACCCCAAATCCATCCAACCACCACCCCCTCTTCTCCTCCTTAGGTCTAACCCGGGCAGAATAACATACACATATACTGTACATATATAAATAGCACTCACAATGGAGGGCCTTCTTCCTCCTCGCTGGGCTTTGCCAAGGCTGCGCCAAACTGGCCTGGAGCCTATTTTGAGGGGCTGGGGCGGTGGGAAGGGTTAAAATGGTGGTGATTAAGGGGGATAGTAAGACCAGTGGGAGGTCCCCTTTATCTCCCCCC
>NW_024828616.1:0-1472 GCF_019175285.1 Sceloporus undulatus
CAAAATACAATATTACAATAATACAGATAAAACACAGTTAATAAAAATAAAAAACCCATAGTACTAGCTGATACATGCATACACATACATCCCATATCCAACTCTCCCCCCCTCAGCACACAACACAGTAGCAGAGAAGGATACAAACAATCAATCACTACAACTGTACAGCTAGCAGGAACCCAGCCCATCTACCTCCAAGATGTTACACAACTGTGCAGTTGCGCAGACGCCGAGATGTTAATGTCCGTAGGCGGCATCTCTGGGACGGTGCGCAGTTGCGCAAGCAGATACCCGAGCCCAGAGAGCTGCCCGGCTGTAGCAGCAGCCCCAACCACACAGTCCTTGGAGGAAAAAGGGGGCAGGACCTCCAATGATGGCATTGGCCCACCCTTCTCTCCTCCTCAGAGGCCAAGATGGAGTTGGATGCCTTCGGGGAGGGCGCAGTTCCTTTAAGGGAGGCCTGATGGCACTGGCCAACCTTCTCTCCTCCTCTGAGGCCAGGATGGAGTTGGATGCCTTCGGGGAGGGCGCAGTTCCTTTAAGGGAGGCCTGATGGCACTGGCCAACCCTTCTCTCCCCCTCAGAGGCCAAGATGGAGTTGGATGCCTTCGGGGAGGGCGCAGTTCCTTTGGCTATATTGGATATGTCTGCTAGGCACTGCAGTTCAGTGAGGGTGGCATGTTCTCCAAACCTGAGCCAAATAGTTAAGCCAACCTAAATTAACAGTAGAAAATGTGTGGTAGACCAAGTGGTTGTATGCTTTTCGGCAGTTAAATAATTTCAACAAATAGGAGTGAGATCCCTTTGCAATGCAGCTCTGAACTTGTCTATTCAGAAGTAAAGCCTTTAAGCTTTATGGAGCTTGCAGCAGGAATGGGAAAAGTACAGCCCTTGGGTTTCATGTGACCCTCAAAGCTGATTTTGAATTCTCCAAGTGTATCCCAATACCTATTTATTTATTCATTGAAAAATTGGCTGGCATCCTGTGTTGCTGTTTTTTTTTAACACCTCAAAGGAAGGACCCAGTTCCTCCCTTACACAATTATCCATCTTATATATGCAACTAAAGGAAAATGGAGAGAGGAGAAAACAACCTGGGCATTATATTAACCTGGTCAATCTGGGCAGGATATCAGTGAAGTTTTCCTACAAAATGCACCCTCACATCTTATAGGATTTGATGAGGTCCCCCCCCCCCCCGCGCGATACCTGTGTGTATCACCAACAATATTTTGGTCAATGATTCTTACTGTTCACTCACTGCTACATCTATTGGTTCTCTTGACACAAAATGTATACTTCCTTTCCTTCTATACGGTATTGGAAATTGTGACATGTCTTTCGATGACAGCACAAAAAAAATAAGAATGAAGCAGGATGTGATTGCACTATTTTGTGACAGAAGGATATGATGCAGTTTTATATGCTCTATAAAGAACATACATTTTGCTCCCTTCTGCATATATATT
>NW_024828617.1:0-1472 GCF_019175285.1 Sceloporus undulatus
TGGGTGAATATGCACTTATTAAGTTGGACTAAAATAAGAAAGATGGACTTTAAGAATATTGGATCTAAGCTTACAGGGGAATACAATATGTATAACCGGATATAGTTGGTAAGTAGGAAGCTAATTGTATGAATGGGAGAGTGAAAGGAAGGGAAAGAGGTAGGTAGAAGAGAAGAAGTTAGGGAGAAATTAAAGATCAGAAGTTAGGGAAACATAGAAGATAAAGAAAAGAAGAGACAGTTATGTATAGGAATAAAAGGTTAAGAAAATAGATATAGTTAAGGCTAGGAAATAGGTTAGGGGGGTAGATTATACATTGTAAAATGTATCAAAACGTAATGGAGAATGTATGATATGTAAAACTGTATGTTTGTAATTTTTGTAATTTTAATAATAAAACTTTAAAAAAAATAAATAAATAGTACAATCCACAGAGCTACATCTATAATGTATGCATTCTACGGCACTGTAAACTGTACAAATTTCACTCACTTGCCACATACCATTTTTTTCCATAAGCAAAAAGAACAGAAACAAACACACACACACAAAAGGCTGCTCAAAAATGTTCCAAAGGATCTATTGATTTTTGGCATTGAGGGTTTTTTTGTCCAAGCCAATGTAATGTATTAAGACCAAAAATGTCCCATGACATTTTTTGATTAACTATGAAGAAGCTGATATGAGTGCTCAAATGAGAAGTAACCCTCCCCATGCCCAAACCGATAGAAACCAATCCTGCCACCTGTATAAGAAAGTGTATTGTTTACTAAGATAGTGACTAGTCTAGTTTGAGAAGTAAGACATGCAACCAGAAACTCTGCAACTAGGACAAAGGATCTCCTAGGACAGATGGGGGTTTTACTGGAGATTAAATAAGTGTTTGTAGAGTTCCAAACTGTGTTAAATTCTGGTTGCTAAGCAAAAAAATATGACCCCATATTTCCAGTGCTTCACAGTGGGGTAGGTAGGAGAAATCAGTTCATGTTGATAGCAGCAAGAATAGGAGAAAGTACTAAGTACACCTGGCCAGAGCTGTTTTTGTGATTTCTGTTTCACAGTTTTGATGCCAATCAAATGAAAACACTGTACAGTGCACCTGCATCATATGTGGGCACCTTTTATGCAGCTTTCAGCTTACACGGAAAGCCGTGCAATAGAAGTTGAATGGCATGCACCCCTGTCAAGCATAAGCCCCATTATTTTCAATGGGGCTCGAGCATATGTGCTATTTGCCTTACGCAGATGGGTCTGGAACAGATCCCCACATAAGGCAAGAGTGCACTGTATTTTAGAGGAAGTTCTGCAAAAGCTCTTCAAGAGTAACCCTGGCAACAATCCCTGCATATTTAAGGATAAAAACACTTTGCTATCTGCTTATAACTTCTCTGAACACCAAGACAAATGTTAATAATAATAATAATAATTTGTTTTATTTATATACCGCTATTCCAAAGATCATAGCGGTGAAC
>NW_024828618.1:0-1472 GCF_019175285.1 Sceloporus undulatus
CAGCCGTTTTGTGTTCTGGCAGCCGTTTTGTGTTCCGGCAGCCGTTTTGTGTTCTGACAGCCGTTTTGTGTTCCAGTGGCCATTTTGTGTTCTGGCAGCCATTTTGTGTTGCTTGTGACTGTGGGGAATAATGTTCCAGAACGTTCTCTGAGGCCTCAGTTCAACAGAGTCTTCTCTTTCTCTCCTGAGGCTCCAGAGTCAGAAGGAGGCCAGGCTCCTTGGGCCAAAAGGAAGGAAGAGTGTCTCTTTGTGTGTGTTTTGTGTCTCTTTTCTGAGAGGGTTTTCTTATTACACAGCTCTGCTCCTTCTGGGGAAGATGGTTTTTAAAAGGGATCAGAAATGGGGAGCATAGTTTTAATATAAGCCGTATTATTATTATTATTATTATTATTATTATTATTATTATTATTCAGAAACATCAGGCTTTGGCTCCTATGCCTTTTTTTAAAATAATTGTTTTAATAACTGTCCAATAATTTAATGGTATTTTATTCTGGATGGGAGTGTTAGGAAGGGTTTGGGATATAATGAAAGATGTTGTTATTGTATTGTATGGATATTTTTATTGTAAGCTCCTAAAAGGTGGCCATTCTTGTATAGTAATTGTCTTGTGATTAACTCCCACAACAACCTTGTAAGGTAGGTTTCATAGGCTTATGGAGCTATAAGGGAGCCCCAAGGGCTAACCATTCAGCGCCACTCTGCCCTCCAAGTCCTCCGAAGAGATGGCCATCCAGCCAGAGACTCCTCCAATGCTCTTGGAGGCAGTGACTCCCATAGATTTGCCAAGAGGTCATGGGGCTCACAGCCCCATGGGAACCGGTTCTTCCCACTCCACTTTGGGAAAGGAGACCCCCTCAGCCCCTGGACTATTTACTACCAGGAGTTACTATGGCCCAAATTCAGACCCAAATTCAGTCTCTGGCATCATTGTCTTCCCAGAAAGTGGAAGTGAGATTTCCAGGCCCCAGACACACAGTGCGCCAGTGAGTCTTTTGTGTGGGGACTGTATGTGTACCTATTGTTTATTAGAGCTTGGTAAGATATTTGTCTCACTGAGTTTATAAAATGAATTTACACACGTCTTCACTTCCCTAAAATGAGCATAATCCAAGAAGTAATCTTTAATTTTAAACCTATATATTTATAGATATTTGTTATATCAAGTGCAACACATTCAGAAGTGTGCATCTTTTTCAAAAATAAACAAGAAAATGTGGAGCAATTGTGATTTTGACATTAGATCCATTTAGATACAATGCATACAAATGTACATGCATCAATTTGTGTGTGGTTTCAGGAAACAAAGAGAGGAGATGCACAACCCATGCTCCTTCTATGACTGACACATAAACACAGCAGTTACTCTCAGATAAATGGTCTCATTGTAAAAATGAAATCATGATTTTCACCATTGTCTACATCCGGAGAGGGGAAGTATGAGGGGAGGCAGTGGGTGAGATCCATAAAGT
>NW_024828619.1:0-1472 GCF_019175285.1 Sceloporus undulatus
TAAAGTAAAAAAATAATGCAGCTTGACACGGCTTTAAAGTGCTGTCACTCCATTTTATGAAATCCTGGGATCTGTAGTCTTACATGGTCTATATATGGATGTAGCTACACTGTAGAAATGATGCTGTTTGGCACCATTTTAAGTGCTGTACCTGAATGCTATGGAACCCTGGGATTTGTAGCTTCACAAGGTCTTCAGGTTGCTCTACAAATCCCAGGATTCCAAGCTGGGAATCAAATCCTGGCCTGCAGAGTTGTACTTGTGGCCCACCATTCATGATGCCACACTTTAAAGCACAGCGGAAACAAAACACCCTCGGCCCAAAACACAACGTAGCGTGAAAGTCTGAAAAAATTAAATGCAAATTAAAAGATAACAAATCCTATAATATTGGCGCTTAATTCTAATTGTTCTAATATCTGGCCTGTTTTGGAATAATCACAAATCAATACCTGCTAAGAATGTCTCTGAAGAGGAAAGAGAGCTATGGTTTTGTTGCTAAGCTGCTGTAGTTCAGTAAACATTAACAAAGCCTAGAAGGCCCTGGTCTTAGCAGCTCTTAGGATGCCTCCGCACTGCAGAAACAATCCAGATTGATAACACTTTTTAGCTAGGGGATTCTGGGACTTGTAGTTTTGTGAGACATTTAGCCTTTTGTGTCGGAGGGCTCTGGGGCCACAATAAACTACAATCCCCAGGATTCCATAGCACTGAGCCATGGGCCATTAAAGCGAAGGCACACAACAACCACAGTGGCCAAATATAACCCCAGTTTCATTCTGTATGTTTTATTACCAATTTAATGGAAGGCACACAACAGCAACAACAACAACAACGTGACAAAATATAATCTCCAGTTTATTTTGTATGTCTTATTACCAATTTAATAGTGTGTTGAACGCACACAACGGCAACAACAACAAAAGTGACCAAACAACAAAGTGACCAGATATAATCTGTTTTATTTTGTATATTTTATTCCCAATTTATTGTGTGAAGGCACACAACAAAGTGACATATAATCTCAGTCTTGTTGTGTATATTTTTATGTATTTATTTATTTATATTTATATATGCTTTTTATTTTGTGTCTACTTTATTAACAATTTAAGTGTCCCTTTTACATTATGTTTTAATTATGTTGTCTGCAAAAGCCGGGTCGGCTAATGTGGGGTTTATTTATTTACTTAATAATAAAAAACATGGTATTGTTTATTTACTAATAAATAATAGTTATTGGTCATAATAATAATACTTATTCATGTATTTATTTAAAAATGAATAAACGTTATTGTTTATTTTCTAATAAATAATAAACTTGTTGGCCATCATCATAATACTTTATTTATTTATTTATTTATTTATTTAATAATAAATAAACGTTATTGTTTATTTACTAATAATTAATACAGTTATTGGTCATAATAATAATAATGCTTATTCATTTATTTATTTAAGAATAAATAAACGTT
>NW_024828620.1:0-1472 GCF_019175285.1 Sceloporus undulatus
TTGTGCATTTGTGTGAAGGCTTACGTGTGTGTGTGTTTGTGTGTGTGTGTATTTTGCTATTCCCCCTAAATAAAACAGAAAACTATTTCAAATGCCTTTGGAATACTGTGTGCTTCTAGGACTGGTATAGTTGGGCTGAATCCCGAGGTCACTTTTGCACCTGTTACCCATGCTACTCCATTTAAATTTTGGTATATATGATGGCCCTTAATGGCCCCTTAGATGAACTCTAATAGCCTGCCCACCATTGCCAGCAAGGCATGAAGACATGTACACACACCCCTGAGGGGCACCCACATCATCTTATCTAGGGAGTCGCATAAGAGGATTAGCATAGGACCAGGAAGAACAAATGTTTGCCTTCTCTGAAGCTCTTGCCCCCTCCTTGAGTCTGTTGTCCAAGCAGCTTAACACCACTAAGACCAGGGGTAGGCAACCCTTTTCAGCCGGGGGCCGGGTTGCTGTCCCTCAGACAACTGGTGGGGCCGAAGCCAAAAAATAAATAATTAAATAATTTTTAAAAAACAAATTAAATAAATAAATAAACCAGGACAAATGTAGGACATTTTCAAATGGAGGGCACTTTTTAAATAAAAAATGGAGGACACGCAAAAAAATTTGCTGATTTTTTTTTTAAATGTTAAGATAAATGCATGTTTCTGAGGCTTCTATAGACAATTGCCCCACCATGCCCCTCGCACGAGACGCCAAAGGCCCCAGCGGCAATCGGCGGCAGGACCAGGCTGGGGCCGGTCCCAAGGCCTTGCCGGGCCGCATCCGGCCCGCGGGCCGCAGGTTGCCTACCCCTGACTAAGACAATCAGACAGGGACATCCAGGTGAAAAGCAAGTAATTAAACACCTTTGTTCTCACTATCAAGCACCTTTGCCAGAAGCAAGATTTTGCCTATAAATATCATCAGATTTGCCAGTCTGGACTTCGAGGGGAAGCTCTGTCCCCTTGAAGCCTGACCTGGTCCTGGCCAGTCATTCCATGGCTGAGCCTCATGCCATCCTCATCATATTCCATTTGGATTCCTGGAGGGAGTCTACTTTCTGGAACGTATCACCCCAGTGATGCCTAAAATCCTATTCCATGCTCACCTATGCTTTTCCTGAGCCCTGTATGTGTGTGTGTATGCTAGTGAATCGTATGTGTTTTCCCCCATTATAAATAAATTGGTTATTAATTCTAGAAATCTGTCTCAGCTTCATTTATTGGAATCCCCTGGTCTACTCCGTATACACAACGGGAGACAATTCTGCAAGGGCCATCATAGCAGGCCCTCTTCTTGCAATATTTCAGCTAAAACAATAATAATAAAATTCCCCTAAAAGGACCCTTGGCTACACCCCAACCAAACTATATCTCTCTTTTCAGCTAAGTACCAAATTCCCTTAAAAGCATGGCATTTGTGGGTGTCCTTCCCAGACTCCAGTATTTTGGATAACAAAGGGCCTTTGGAATCAACCA
>NW_024828621.1:0-1472 GCF_019175285.1 Sceloporus undulatus
GCCCCTCCACATATATTCAAGGGCACGGATCCCAGATCCACGCATTAGGAGGGGGACTGTATATAATACTATATAATACTTGGTTTTCCATTTTATATAAGAAACCCCATTTCACTCTATTTTATTTAATGGGTCATGAGCATCCACAGATTTGGTATTTACGGTCCTGGAACCAAACCACAGTCGATCCCTATGAGATATCCTTTAAATGCAAAATTCACTTACATTTCATATACACCTTATAGCCTGCAAGTCATTTCATACAGTATTTCTAAATAATTTTGTGCATGAAACAAAGTTCATGTGCACTGAATCATCAGAAACCAAAGACATCACTATCTCAGGCAGCCATGAAGAAAGTTTGGGTTGTTGCAATATTTCAGATTTTGGAATCCCAGATAAGGGAAACTCAACCTGTACAGATATATCTCACTTAACGAAATAGACGCGTCTCCAGACATGACTTTTTGGTACCAGAGGCAGCAATAATGTAAAAAGAAGAGGGATTAGTTTCTATACTATAAAAAAGGAAGAGCAATTCAAAGTGTTTCAGCAGACCTTTATCCAAAATTAACCATTTGCATATGTCAAATGGAACAACCAGGTCAGGTAAGCCTGGGTAGGCATAAAAGGGCATTGTAAAAGGAGTGATTTTCTTAAGAGGCTTTAACTGAGGCATGGGAAACTGGTAGTACAGTATCCACTTGGGTTTGCTTTCAGGGCCCCCTGTGGATACCAAAATCTATGGATGCTCAAGTCTCACTATTTACAGTGGGGTAGTAAAATGGACTTGGGACGTTAAAAAACATAGGGGCCCCAAATGTACTTTCTGCCCAAGGTAGGGTTGCCATAAGTCAGGACCTCCAAACTGGGACAAATGTAGGGCAACATTTTCAAATGTAGGACACATTTGTTAAAAATGGAGGACGTGCAAAAAAATTGAGGGTTTTTTTAAAATGTTAATATAAATGCATGGTTTTTAGGCATGATCAAAATGGAGAACATTTTGGCATTATTTTTAGACAGATGGCAGAAATGGACTTGCCCTCGGGTTCAACTGTACTTCTCAGAAGTGTGAACTTGGTCAAGGGACTGTGGTTTTTCTTCACTGCGCATGAGTTGTAAAAGTCACAGCAAGTTACATTGGCCGTGCTTCAGAGGCTTGTTGATATCAATATCACCATCATCATCATCATCATCATCATCATCATCATCATCATCACCACCACCACCACTATAATTGTCCAGGAAAGGCAGACTTGTTAGCATTCAAAGCGCCATAAATACACAGAAAATGCACTTGCATATATTTAATCATAAAAAATAATAGAAAAAACAAACAAACAAGGCAGGGGTCTATATATTTCATAATAAAAATTAATGAAATAAAATAAAACAAGCAATAATAAAAATTAATGAAATAAAATAAAACAAGCAATAATAAAAATTAATAAAATAAAATAAAAACAAGC
>NW_024828622.1:0-1471 GCF_019175285.1 Sceloporus undulatus
CAAAAAATGTGAGGGCTTGTAAATCCAGAAATTCTTTTGCTTATAGTTTCTCAGCATTTAAAGTTTTTTTCCCCTACTGTAAATATTTCCAAGTCTAAAAGTTTTTAATCAAAGTGCAGTATTTGCCAGCAGCACTGCAATAAATCCCCCCCCCCCCCGCCAGCCTGGGTGGCTTTTTTGGTGTTCACTGATTACATAATCTCCAACATTTCATAGATGACACATCTGGCTGAGCAACATCAGGGTGTGGGCATAAAGATAGGGCCAGGCAACAAGAAGGCAATAATTAATAATGGAGAAGAATTATAAAAAAGGCAAAGGCAAAGGTTTCGCCTTTGACATGATTGTCACGTCATGACCGACCGAGGGCGCGGTGCTCATCTCTGTTACTTAGCCATGACTGTACAGAATGCTGTTACCTTCCCGCCAAGGTGGTACCTCATTATCTACTTGCATGTTTACATCCTTTTGAACTGCTAGGACTATCACATGGCACTTGTGTCTCGACCTGCCAACCTGCCAACCTTGCGACTGTCAGAGTCAGTGTCTTAACCACTGAGCCACCGCCTCCCCTTAGAAGAACAATATTAAAAAAAAGTTTAAGTTTGGGGTCAAATTCAGAAGAAGTAGAAGATGGCGATAGAGGAAAATAGAAAGTGATGAAGGTAAGAGTAAGTAGCTAAAACAAGACAGAAGGAAAGATAAGGGGAGAGGACATAACCCACAAGGCTAGTTAGACGGGTATTGGAGGAAGTCAGAAAGAGAAATAGCAGGATTTTGAAGTAGATAATTTGATTCAAAAGAAGTACAACTTGTGTAAATAAAGGAGAGAATATAGAAGGGTAGTTTTGTTTTAAGCTTTGTTTGTGTGTTAAGATATCATTCATCATCTTTTCTCACTTTATCATATATCGTTTGTCTTTTATGTTATATTGTTTGTTGAAATAAAATTTCTAAAATTAAAAAAAGAACAATATTCAAAACAAAACATTGGTTGTGTATTTTGTGTATAGAAGAACAATACACAACTACTATTTTAAGCAGTGAAACCCTGGTATTTATGTACTGGTTTAGGAAAGCCCCAAAAAATCTAAACCCAAAGAGCCTGCTGGGAAAAGTAACATTCCAACTTCTTCTCCCCTCTCTACCTGAGTGCAAACTGCTTTTTGACTTTGAACTCAGTTTCCAACAACAGACAATCTGTGGATGAAGAAGCAAAGAGAAACCAGGGCAATTAAAAATATATAACAATATAATATTATAAAATATGGCTAAACTGGCTAAGCTTAGGGAGTCACGAAAGGAAGAGGCACTAGGGACCACATTGCAAACATACAATGGCTAATAGAGCATATAAACAAATTTCAAGGGAAAAAATTAGCATGTGTTTTAGACTATAGCAAAGCATTTGACTGCATAGATCATGGAAAGCTATCAATGCCTCTTAAACACATGGGAGTGCTCATATGTC
>NW_024828623.1:0-1471 GCF_019175285.1 Sceloporus undulatus
AAAAAAAGAATTGGGTGCTTTCTATCCTTTTAAAACTGACTCACACTGTATCTGCATTGCAGAAATAATCCACTTCAAAACCGCATTAACTTTCCTAGCTCCATCCTATGGAATCCTAGGATTTGTACTTCATTGTGGCATCAACTATCTGTCACAGAAGGCTAAATGTCTCAATGGTAAAATCCCAGGATTCCATAGCACTGAGAGGTTAAAGCGGTGTCTGTCAAAGTGCTTTATTTCTATAGTGCGGATGCAGCCTTCTTGGGAAAGGTCCTGATGCTGGGGAAAAGCACTGGGGACCTCTGAAGGTTTCAGCAGATGATTGATTGATTTATGATGCACTCATTTCACATCTATCTACGGGGACATAACCAGGGCCCTCTCCAATTCCCCTAATCCCCCACCACTCTAAGAAGGCATGGAGTATCTGTTGTGTAGGGGAGCTGCAGTGAATCTATGCTAGGTCCAGGGAGCTTTGTTTGGAGCAGAGGGAGGAAGGGGATGCCCACCTCTGCATCAGCCCAAAGGAGGCATATGTCACCTGCGTATCTCACCAGCAGCATGCTATTCTCTGTGTCTTTGAATGTTGCAGGGTTTCTTACCAAGTCAATCCTAATCCTGGTACCTTTTCTCAGGAACTTCATCTTGGCCTCCTTGTACACGGCTTTGGGACATCTCTTGCTGGAAGTGACCCAAGTGCCAGGCCACCAGGACCCCCCTGACCACCTGATGGCCGACAGAGAGGCCAAGCGGAGGGAGTTGGGCTCCAACAGAAAGAGGCTGCCCAGAAACAACAGCTCTTTGGTAAGTTGCCATCCTGACTATGATAATGATAATGATAATGATAATGATAATAATAATAATAGTTTATTTATATACCGCCCCTTGAAGTCAATCAGGGCGGCTAACAGCGATAAAATACAATACATTGTAGATCAAAATTTCCTCCCCCCTTAAAAAACTATTAAATCAATTATAATTAAAACCAACTAATTAAACAACATTAACACATACACATTACTACAAGACAAAAACAAAACAGAACAAAAAAGATAAAACAGTAAACTATGGCAGCATCTCCAAGGAGCACCTTGGGGACTCTCATAAGAATAGGGTTCCTGAGGCCAGGGTTATCTATTGGCCAGACTGTCAGTTTCATCTGTGTCTGGGCCGACTCATGAAAGCAATCGAAGAACATACTGTCCCAGTTTGGCCGAGAGAGTCCTGGTTAATCCTCTGTCACCTCATTTTTTCAGGGCCTTTAAAAATGTCCTCCCACTTTCCCCCTTCTCCTCAGGTTAGTTCAGTTTAGTGATTGGAGAAACCCATGTTTTTCTTCTCAGTCAGAGAAACTTTGAGGAGAATTTTTTTAATAAATATTCTTCCCACAAATCTCCCTTTCAAATGGTGATTTCTTCTCTCCTTTTCAGCAGCCAGCGAAATATTTTTTCACAGATTTCTCTCTGAATGA
>NW_024828624.1:0-827 GCF_019175285.1 Sceloporus undulatus
GGTGGTGGAGGAGCAGGTGCCTTCTTCAGAGGAACTAGGGCCAAGCCCAAGACTGGGAAACCTCCTGAAGCTCACACCATCCAGGCCACCACTGGAGGATTTGGGTTTCTGGCCCCAGACTGGGGAAAGGAAGGCCGTCGGGGGGAAGACTGACAGCCTGGGACCTGGCAGTGGGCAAGTTGCTTGATAGCTGCCCCAGCGCAGAAGAATCCCAGGTAGACGTTTATAGAATAGAGGAAGACATCAAGGAATTAAAGGACCTTATGAAGTGGATGGTGCCCAAGTTAAAGACGCAGAGGAGGAAGATGTCAGAGGCAAAGCGAGGGCAGCTGATGCTCTTTGCCTGAAGCATTGAGACTGTCCCATTGTGATTTCCAAATCCTCCACCATTTTAGTTGCCCTCCTTTGGACACGCTCCAGTTTCTCAATGTCCTTTTTGAATTGTGGTGCCCAGAACTGGACACAATATTCCAGGTGGGGCCTGACCAAAGCAGAATAAAGTGGCACTATTACTTCACTTTATTGGACACTTTACTTTTACAGATGCAGTCTAAAATTGCATTGGGCTTTTTAGCTGCCGCATCACACTATTGAATCATGTTCCACTTGTGGTCTACTTGGACTCCCAGATCCCTTTCACACGTAGTTTCATTCATCCAGGTGTCCCCATCCTATATCTGTGCATTTCATTTTTTCCGTCGTTAATGCAGTACCTTACATTTCTCCATGTTGAATTTCATTTTGTTAGCTTTGGCCCAGCTTTCTAGTCTATTCAGGTCATTTTGAATCTTGATCCTGTCCTCTGGGGTATTAGCTACCCCCCCTAA
>NW_024828624.1:927-1471 GCF_019175285.1 Sceloporus undulatus
ATTCATCCAGGTGTCCCCATCCTATATCTGTGCATTTCATTTTTTCCGTCGTTAATGCAGTACCTTACATTTCTCCATGTTGAATTTCATTTTGTTAGCTTTGGCCCAGCTTTCTAGTCTATTCAGGTCATTTTGAATCTTGATCCTGTCCTCTGGGGTATTAGCTACTCCCCCTAAATTGGTGTCATCTGCAAATTTGAAAAGTATGCCCCCAATTCTGTCATCCAAGTCATTGATAAAGATGTTAATAGCACTGGGCCCATAATTTACTTTTATAATTGGGACTGGGGTGCGGGAGGGAGGGTTAGGGTTTGGCTATTGTTTTAAATGTATGTTTTACACATATTGTATTTTATTACTCTTTCTTGTAACCCACCTTGATTCCTTCGGGAAAAGACGGGATCCAAATAAATTATTATTATTATTATTATTATTATTATTATTATTATTATTATATTCAGCCAGAGTTAGAGGGCCTAAGAGTGGAGTGGAGTCATCACTGTTGTATATAATGATGCAGAAATGCATCAGACAGCCTTCAAAG
>NW_024828625.1:0-1471 GCF_019175285.1 Sceloporus undulatus
TATACATATATACATATAATTCTTTCCATTGTACACAGATACACACAAACAATTATTTCCACTAAACTGCTATGTATGCGTGATTGTGGGTGATTTCCACTAAACTTCTATATCCTAAATACTATTTATATGGCTTTTCTATGGGGACAAAGTTGTTTTAGTTATACTTTTTGACTTTTGCATTTTTATGTCATTTTTATACTGTTTTTAGTGAGGTGGTTTTAATGGTTTTTAAACACTTTGGTTGCCAAGTTTCTATCTGTGAGCTGCCTTGGGCCCTTTTCTGGGAAAAAGGTGACATCCATATACACATGTGTGTGTGTGTATACACACACACACAAATACACATACATATATATAAACACCCACCCATCCACCCACACACACACACCTATATATACATGCACACACTCACATATATATATGCATATACGTATACACATGCACACATACATGCACACAAACATATATATATATGTGTGTGTGTGTACTCTCACATCCACCCACACACATATACATTCACACACACATAAATACACATACACACTATATGCATATACACATATACACAAACATATATACACACACACACACATATACACACCCACAGACATATATGTGCACACACACATATATGCACACACATACATATTACACACATACATACATACACATGTACACTCACAAACACATACATACGCATACACATATAAACATACACAGGTATATACACACGAACATATATACATGCACATCTACACATACACACATATATACAGTATATACACATTCACATACGTATACATCCACATCCACATCTACACACACATAAATACACAAACATACTCACACACACGTTTGCATACACATATACACACAAACATATACATACAGATACACACCCACACATATATATACACACTCACAAACATATATACACACATGCATACATATATAAACATAGACAGGTATATACACACAAACATATACACACGCACATCTACACACACACACATATATATATACACACACTCACATACCTATACATACACATACACACACAAATATACATATTCACATATGTATACATACACACACATACATATGTATACAAACACACACACACACACACAATTTATTTCTACTGAACTGCCCTCCCCAATTTATCCCCAGTTCCTGCTTCCTTTTGCAGACAATTGACTTGGAAAACTGCAAGACCTCCCCAGCAGATGATGATGATGATGATGATGATGATGATGATGATGATGATGATGATGATGATGATGATGATGATGATGCCCTTTCTCAGAGGAAGCCTCTCTTTGGCTTGCAGGACACATTGGGCTCTGCTTTGGGGGAAAAGGGGGAGGGGGAGAGAGGAATCCCAAACAGGAACCCCCCTCCAGCCCCCCTTCTTCTTCTCTTTCTTCTTCTTCTTCTTCTTCTTCTTCTTCTTCTTCTTCTTCTTCTT
>NW_024828626.1:0-1471 GCF_019175285.1 Sceloporus undulatus
TCATAAACATTAAAAATATTAGGGTTTGATTATTAGAGTTAAAGTAGTAGTTATAGTTGTAGTTCATAGTAAGTAGTGTAGAGTGATGGGTTATAGAAAGCATGTAGTGGGAAATGTTAGAAAGACAGATGATTAAGGAGGGCGTTTGGAAAGACGGATGGGGTTGCAGCTGGAGACTGGTTATCAAGGAGGAGTGAAGCTGGCTTAGGAACAGAGCTCTTCAAGGTGAGGCTGTCTGGGAGAAGGGGAGGGAAGTATAGACAACCTTGGCGTCTATGCAACCTCCGCTTGGTTTGCTTTAGTTTGGGAATTGGGGGCTGGCTTAGGGAGGGGTTGAGCAAGTTCCTTTGGACATCAGACTTTGCAAAAAGGTGTTAATGGATGTTTCTGCCTGGATTCATCAATAAAGCTTCTTTAGTTCCAAATGAGTTTTATTTTTTAAGCACAGGACTGATTCCAGATCTCACATTGCAACTTCAGACTGATGCCCTTTGCCTGAGAGATAGAGACTGTCATATTGTGACCTCAGGCTGAGGCTCCTTTACTGATGGATTGAGACCAAACTATTGTTAGTTCAGGAAGATGTTCTTTCCTGAAGGATTGAGACTGTCCCATTGTGATCTCAGGCTAATGTTCCTTGCCTGAAGCATTGAGACTGTGCATTCAAGCTGATGCTCCTGGGTTGAAGGAGTTAGACTATGCCATTGTGACTTCAGGCTGATGCTTCTTTCCCGAAAGACTGGGGATGGCTCATTGTGACCTCAGGCTGATTCTTGTTGCCTGAGAGATTGTGACTCCAGGCTGCTCCTTCCTTACCTGAACACATGAGACTGGCCCATTGCAATCTCAGACTGATGCTCCTTTTCTGAAGGACTGACACTAACTCATTGTGACTTTGGGCTGATGTTCCTTCCCTGAAGGATTAAGATGGGCTTATTGACTTCAGGCAGGTGTTCCTTACCTGAAGGATTGAGCCTGGCCAGTAGTGATCAAAGGGTTATGATCCTTGTCTGAAGCACTGAGACTGTCCCACTGTGATCTCTGCCTGAGGCACTTTTCCTGAAAGATTGTGATGGGACTATTATGATTTCAAACGGATGCTCCTTGCCTCAAGGATTGAGACTGGCCCATTGTGATCCTTACCTGAAGCACTGAGACTGTCACATTGTGATCTCAAAGCCATCCATTCCAACCCCTTTCTGCCATGAAAACCATTATTTTGAGAGTATAAACAAGACTTGGGTGCTTCAATCCTTTTACAACCAATTTAGGCTGTATCTGCTCTACAGAAATAATCCACTTTAACTCTCCTGGCTCCATCTGTGGAATCCTGAGATTTGTAGTTCGATGTGGCACCAGAGCTCTCTGGCGGATAAGGCTAGGTGTCCAAAGGTAAAATCCCAGGATTCCATAGCACTGAGCAGTTAAAGCGGTGTCAAAGTGTCTTATTTCTGCAGTGTGGATGCAGCCT
>NW_024828627.1:0-1471 GCF_019175285.1 Sceloporus undulatus
CTGAAATTAATAGGCAGCCAATTAAGAGATTTTAATATAGGTGTGATATGGTCACCTCTAGATCTTCCAGTGACTACTCTGGCAGCCATATTTTGGATTAGTTGAATTTTCCAGAGTTGGTACAAGGGTAGCTTAGGTAGAGCGCATTACAGAAGTCAAGACATGAGTTTACCAGAGCATGCATGATAGTTTTCGGGTCTACAGGTTCCAGGAAGGGGCGCAGTTGGCATATCAACCAAAGCTGATAACAGGCATTCCTGGCCATCGCATCTATCTGAACTCACATCTGGAGCAACGGATTCAGGAGCACCCCCAAACTGCAAACACAGTCCTTTAGGGGAAGTGTGATCCCATTCAGGACCGGTTGACAAACCTCCATACCTAGATTAGGATCTCCATCAAGTACCTCGGTCTTATCTGGATTCAGTTTTTAATCTGTTTCTCCTCATCCAGCACATTACTGCCCCAAGACATTCATTCAGAGGGGAGATGCCTTTCTTAGTTGACACTGAGGTCTGGGGCATGAAGAGATATAGTTGGGTGTCATCAGCATATGATAGCACTCCACTCCATGTCTCCAGATGATCTCTCCCAGCGGTTTCATGTAGATGTTAAACAGCATTAGTGACAGGATGATGCCGTGAGGAACGCCAAACTTAAACCCCCTTTTAACGGAACAACTGTCCCCAAACATCTCTGTCTGGAATCTGCTTGAGAGATAGGACTGGACCCATTGCAATGCATTGCCCCTGATCCCCAATTCCCTCAGGCTTTCCAGAACGATACCATGGTCAATGCTATTGAAAGCCACTGAGAGATCCAAAAGCTTCAACAGAGTCACACTTCATCTGTCGGTGTTCAAACAAAGATCATCTACTAAGGCAACTATAGCATTCTCGACTCCGTATCCCGTCTTGAAGCCAGTTTGAAATGGATCTAGATAATCTGATTCTTCCAAGAATGCTTGGAGTTGAAGAGCAACTTCCTTCTCAATCACCTTGCTTAGAAATGGAAGATGGATCTGTAATTTGTTCATGTCCAAGGGATCTAGGGAGGGCTTTTTCAGAAGACGCTGAACCATCGCTTCTTTTAAGCAAGATGGAAAATAGCCCTCCCTAAGAGATGCATCTATGATATATCTCAGGTGAGTCCTAAGTGCATCTCCTCCTTGGAGGACTAGCCATGAAGGGCAAGGGTTGAGAGGGCAAGTTGTCTTCTTCACACTTCCAAGGAGCTTGTCCACATCCTCAGTACTCACAGATTAAAATTGATCCAGTATGATCTTATTCACTGAGTTAATGGACACTTCACCTATAGCCTCTACAATAATGTCGGCCTCTGGAAGAAGGGAAGGAATACGCCCTTCCTTCCTTCCATCCTTCCTTCCTTCCATCTTTCCTTCCGAAATGGAGCCCAAGCTGCGGAACTGGACTCAGGAGAGAAAGGCTGGGAAGACTCTGCTTTGTACATA
>NW_024828628.1:0-1471 GCF_019175285.1 Sceloporus undulatus
AAGGCCCGATCCCAGGTGGCTGAGCTCTCATCACCCAGCAAGGTCTCCGTGAAACAAGCCAGGTCAGCCTCTCCGTCCAATAGGTGATCATGGACTATGTGTGATTTATTTTTGACTGACCTGGTATAACACAAGAGCAGGGAAAGGTTCTTTGGTTGGTTTGGTATGCTCTCCAGCCCTTTTGGGATAGCAGGCTGAATGGAAGGGGAGAGAGATATCTGTCAGGGTCCTAATTGCAGCCCCTCTTGAAACACAAAAGGCAGTACTTTGAAAAAGGAACAGCTTTTATTGAAGGAGATACATGTAATAGAAGTGACTTTTTTGTCAGGAATGAAAGAAAGTATGGATATATCACTTTTATAACCATATCAATTAACCTCACTCCATTAACCAATAAAGCTAATTAATTGGATAGCTGTTTCCCACAGAGCATTCTCCCGCCCTTTTCTGCGCAATGTCTTCCCATCCGGGATTCTGCAGCGTTTCTAAAGACAATTAAGCTCTCATATGTCTTGGACCACAGAACTCAGCCACACAACAGTTTAATTAACATTATGGCTTCTCTCTCTCTCTCTCTCTCTCTATATATATATATATATATATATTGAAACCCCATCAATACCAATCTAATATGATATCGTATAAAAATATAATAAGCATAAACACATAACAACATAATACAATATAAAATACCAATAACTCTCTAGGTTCCCCCTCCTTTTACAGAGACCAGTCTTTTAAACTCAAGCCTCTGTTAGAAGGATGATTCCCACACTTTCCAATCCTAGCAAACAATCACATTCTTTAACCATGATCTCCCTGCCTCTTTCTAGTATCTTCTATTAAAGCACATATTCAAACATATTATTTTAACCCACCATGAATCCCATCTATCTTAACTCTAACCTAAACCTATAACCTTTATGGCATGAATCCCAAATGAATAAATGTATGAATAAAGGTATTCATGACATATTGTGATTTCAGGCTGGTGCTCCTTACCTGAATAAGACTGGCCCATTGTGACTTCAGACTGATGCTCCTTGGATGAAGGATTGAGACAGTACTGTTGTGACTTCAGGGTGGTGCTCTTTACCTGAAGGATTCAGACTGGCCCATTCATTGCATGTCAGAAACAGTGTATAAGGGTTCTGTCATAAAGAGTAAAATATTAGGGTTTGGTTATTAAAGTAGGAGTGATAGTTGTAGTTCATAGTAGGTAGTGTAGAGTGATGGGTTATAGAAAGCACGTAATAGAAAATGATAGAAGGACAGATGGAGTGGCTTTTAGATAAAGGAGAGCGTTTGGAAAGAGGGATGGGGTTGCAGCTGGAGATGGTTATCAAGGAGAAGTGAAGCTGGCTTGGGAAGACAGCTCTTCAAGGTGAGGCTGTCTGGGAGAAGGGAAGTATAGACAACCTTGGTATCTATGCAACCTCCGCTTGTGTTGCTTTAGCTTGGGAATTGGGGG
>NW_024828629.1:0-1471 GCF_019175285.1 Sceloporus undulatus
CACTGCTGCACTTCTTACCACTTCTGCTTTACAAAGCCAGGACAGATCCCATCAGCCACCACATTGTCCAGACTGTTTGTGCCAGGATTGAGCCCTACATCATCCACTCTTCCTGCTGAGATGATGCAGGGGGGGGGGGACTGTTTATTTGGCTCATGCAGACAGGGCTTAGGTAGCAGCATAAATATGAAACAGTTCAGGATGAGTAAATCTAGGTAACTGTTTCATATTAACTAATGCTACTTTGTCATGAATTTGACACTACTGACATGATCATTACTCCTCCCCAACCTACTTTAGCAGAAATCAACTGCACGGGAAGAAGGAATTGGTTACACAGCAGATAGAGAATACAGTCCTACATCTCTGTCTAGTTGTTTTAATTTAATAATTAACAAGAACAACTGGTTATGCTTCACTACACTGAGCCTAACTACCAACACATCCACTTGCCTAGCATAGTGGTCACCTTAAGGTCAAGGGGCATTATGGGTAAAGGGGAAAGGTGATTGACAGATCCCAAGAGCTGGAACCTGGATAGTGACTCATCCCAAGAACAAATCATGCAAACCATTTTGGAAAATTTTTCCCATGTCAAGACATATCTCTGGGCAAATCTAAATAGTTAAATACATAGCACCCACAAAAAACAGTGATTTTTATGTACAAAAAGCAAATTTCTTGCACAGAGAATTCTGTTTTGTGTGCACACATGGGAGGAAAAAAGAAAAAGAAATTAGTCTGTTTGATCAGAGACTAATTATGTCCAGAGAAGTCCTGAGCAATGAAGAACTAAATGTCTTTGTCAGGAGTCTTGCTATTTGGAAAACCCCTTTTCATTGAGGATTGGAAAACTAATTAGTATGTGTTACATCCCTAGATGCAGAACAAGAAGAAATAGTGAGATAGTCTTGAAGTTGCCAATTCACTGTTAGTACCTGGATAATAGGCTAAAAGGGCAAGTATTTACCTATTCACAGTCCTTGCTGCTAGAGTAAGATGTATTTTGTTCTATGTAAATTGTAGTCATTATTTTTAAAACTGCATTTATACCAGATGTGAGCAAAGTGCAGCCTGTGGGCTTCATGAGGCCCCAAACCCCACTTTTGCAACCCAAGTCCTCTAAGCCTGTCAACGCTGCCTTTTAAAAATTTCTCTTCAGTTTCCAGATGATTCTTCACACCTGAAACAAGCAAAATGCATGAAAAATACATTGCCGGCTGAAAATGGCAATGGTATACTGGTGTGGTCCCCAGGGAGATGTGGTTAAAACTGACCCTTGTCCTCTAGTGATAAGTAAACCAAAAGCTACCCTGAAAGATGAAAAATTACTATGATTGATTAGTAAGTTACTATGAATGATGGATGATATACAGAGCTTTATATGTGGACATTTACTCTTCTCACCTTTTGAGATAGAACAGTAAGCACAAAGAAGGGGAGGTTAATTTACAGTACAAGTAACTTATAT
>NW_024828630.1:0-1471 GCF_019175285.1 Sceloporus undulatus
TGTGGTGACCCTGTGTGTGTGTTGCCCCTCAGAAGGCCATCCTCTCAGGGGCTGCTTTTGCCAGGCTCCCTGCTGTGTGCCAGAGCCCTCCATTTTCTGAGGCGAACTTGTGGGGCTCTGAGGGGAGAAGGAGAAGGGAGCCTGTAAAGTCTCCTTTAGGAGGAGCTTAGGCCTCCCCAGAGGATGGAGGAGAAGATGGGCTCATGAAGCCTTCGCCTCCCCTCAGCAGCAGCAGCAGCCTCTCCTGCCTCTCCCCCTCTTCCTCCTCCTCCTCCTCCTCCTCTCGGTTTTCTAGTCTTGGCTCCTCTTCGCCTCAGAGAGGCTCCTCCATTAAGGCAGCGCCTCTTGCTTGGAGAAGGAGCCCTTGAATAAGTGTGGAGCCTCTTCTGAGGAGGAGGCAGAGGAGGATGTCGTCGTCTGAGGGGGAGGAAAGGAGGGACTTTGGCTACATCGTGGACTTGCTGGAGAAAGGCAAGGTAAGGCAAAGGCAGGGAAACCCATCCTTCCCCTTATTCCTCCTCAGCTGAGGGAAGGCTGCAATGAGTGCCACGCAGAGGCAGCACAACATGCTCCTCGTCCCCTCCGTTGGACCCAGTCTCCCTTAAGCGCTGGGCGTGTGAGGAGAGGAAGGGGCGTGGAGGCAAGCAGGAGGGAATACTACTACTGCTATGACTGTTACTACTATTTGGAGGACTGGTTTGAGTGTTGGGACTACGATCAGGGTTCGGATCCTCGCTCAGCCATTCAGAGCCACAGGGAGACCTTTAGGCAAAAGTCACACTCTCTCAGCCTCAGAGGATGGCGATGGAGAACCCCTCTGAGGAAACCTGGCAAGAAAGCCATAGGATAGTGTCACTATAAGGAGTCTTATATATAACGTAAATATGTATACATACATACATACATACATGCATATATATATATATATATATAAAGCCTATATAACTCACTATATGAGGCACTCCACGACAAAGCATTGTTACTACTACTAGTAGTAGTGAGAGCCCGCGTGGTGCAGTGCTTTGGGTGTTGGAGTATATGACTCTGGAGACCTGGGTTCGAATTACCTCCCAGCCATGGAAACCCCACTGGGTGACCTTAGGCGAGCCACACCTTCTCAGCCCCAGAAAACCCCCATTATAGGTTCGTTTTAGGGTCCCATAAACCGGGGGACGGGGGCTCCCTCCTTCGAGGATGAGGGACTATTACTGCTATTGAGAGCCAGCGTGGTTTGAGTGTTGGACAGGACTCGGACTCTGGAGATCTGGGTTCGAATCCCGGCTGGGCGAGGAAACCCACTGGGGAACAGCCTCAGAAAGCCACTTAGATAGGAAACGAAGGCACACCAACAGCAGCAGCAGCAGCAGCAGCAAAAGTAGCCAACTATGACTATTACTACTCCTGCTATAATACAGGGAGTGGCGTTCCCTGTCCTCTTGGTTACAAAGAAGGAGTCAGCACTACCCCCCCC
>NW_024828631.1:0-1471 GCF_019175285.1 Sceloporus undulatus
AATGCAACAAATAGCAGCAAAACCCTTAAGAGGTGCTGTATATGGGGCAATACCACTGCAACAGCACAATGTCAGCTGACTGTCTAAATATGAACAAAAATGGAATTAGGTGCACCTCACCGGGGGGGGGGGGGAGTGCTCACCATGAAAAAGTTGCTTTTGAAGTCACTAGTTACCATTAATTCCCCCAAATACTATTCTAGTTTGTTGTTGCTGCATGCCTTCCAGTCATTACCAACTTATGGTGATCCTAAGGTAAACCTATCATGGGGTTTACTTGGCAAGATTTGTTCAGAGGAGGTTTACCATTGCCTTCCTATGAGGTTGAAAGCATGTGACTTGCCAAGTTCAGCCAGTGGGTTTCAAGGCCAAACAGGGAATCAAATCCTGATCTCCAGAGTTGTAAACCAACACTCAAACCATTATACCATGTTGGCTCTCATTACCATGCTCAAAATATAACATTTTACTATGGTAATTCTCAAAATTACTTTATTAACAGTTGGCTCTTAGAATTACATCTCTGGAATGTTACATCTCTGGAATGTTATAAGTCAAAAGAGTAGCCCTATCATTCCATATCTGTTATCTAGTTATCTGCTTGTTTGAACAGGCATATCCCCTGCTACTGTTGTGCTTCAGTGCTCATACTGATTTACTGTATTCCTTAACAAGTATAAAAAGTGATGCTTTCTCTGTCTTGCATTAAAACAGCAAGGAATTCTTTGAAGAGTCAGTCTCTGACTTTGACAACCAGCAGAAGAAGAGGAGGAGGAGCAGTGCCTTAAGAGGTAAATAATGTAGCCTTTTATACCAGCGAATATTTCAGAAATGCTTTCAATGGAGTGCCTTTTGAAATATGCATGTGACACTAAAATCATTTTAAAATGCTTTTAAGTCATCAATAATTAAAAGCAGCAGAGCTATAGAGAAAATACTTCACTCTCCTTGATGTAATGCATTATTTGCTTATTTCTGTGTGCAAATCAATATAATTTATAATTAGGGCTATCATCTTATCATCTGACTTTTAATCAGTTAGAACTGAAATCCTATACCCACTTACTTAGCACTGAATTCAGTGGGACCTGCTTCTGAGGAAACATATATGGAATTTTGTTTTAAATATACAAGAAAGCCTTCAGGAAAGGTGCCCTTTAAAAACTAATGAAGGAATTGCATAGCTATTTTTAGCAAGGAAAAGGAAGAATCTCTAATATGCCTTTTTTTAAAAAGAGAGAGAGAATCTAGAAATTTACCAGAGACAAAATGGATTCAAAAAGAAACAAAGGAAACAAGAAATTCCATTTATTTTTGGTATGGTCCACACTTAGTATTTCAACTAAGCAATGACAGCTTTGTTTACCTACAAGTTTCCTATCCAAAGAAAACTCTACAAATCGTTTATCAAATTTTCATGGTGGTTTCATTCTGAAACACAGAAGAACCAATGACTTAATTTCTACGAAAA
>NW_024828632.1:0-1471 GCF_019175285.1 Sceloporus undulatus
AAGGATATCAGTGGAAGCAGATAGTCAGACAGTTGAAAAATATTCCAATAAATATATGTAAAATACTTTGATTGAAAAGTGGCATCATTTCCTGTGAGACTGCCATAGAGTCCTGAGTTAGAGCACATGGCATGATGCAAGCTAACTGCAGAGGATGCTTCATGCTGTGTGGCACCAGGAGATGACCCATAACCAATACAGTATACAGCTCACATGTGGATTGATGTGGGTTGGAGTTGTGTGTACAAGAGATTGTGACGTTGATGGAAGTCGGAGAGGAGAGCTGGTACATATTTGTTTTCTATTGCAACTCAAGCTAAAGAACCTCCAAGGACTTGGAGGAAATCAACTGTGTCTGTGAGTTATCTTTAAGTGTGGAAAGGGGTTAGTGCATTGCCAATACCTTTATCTGGAGATTTGCTTCTGTTTTTGCTGTGCTATTGTTGAGCTCTGGGAGTGTCGCCTTCAGACTGTGCTATACATTGGCTTTGAATGGGACCAGAATTCAGAGCCAAGAAGGACCTGAGAGCCGGTGTGATAATCCTTTTTGGCTGAAGTATTTCCACCAAGCACTCATTTCATTTAATTCAGTTTCAGACAATTCTTTCCCCACACAAAAAACTTTCTAAAACAATTTAAACCTTTTTGAATGCTCGGTTTCTGCCCCCAAGCAACAATTTCAGTAAACATATCAGCCCCAACGGGCTGTTTTTCAGCGTCAGTCCAGTTGCAGACAGACCCTCTGTTGATTTACATTGCTAAACACCTCTTTACACTTGACAGCCCCATTTGCCATTGAAATTACTGTCTTCTCTCCGAGAAGAGAGAAATAAAGCGAGAAGAGAGAAATAACGAAAGGGATAAGAGCGAAAGAGAAAGTGCTAATAGGCAAAGAAAGGAAAGGATGCAAAGGAAGGCTCAAGGAGAAAAAGGTAATCAGGAGACAAAGGGACTGAATACAGACCATCAAGAAAACAAGAAAGCAGAAGAGGGTGCCACAGGAGGGACATAAAAATTAGTGTAGAAGGCTAATTGGAATATAAGGACCCAGGCTGAAAAGCAAAGGAAAAATGGGATTTAAGTTAATTTCATGGAATGTAAAGAGAATAAGTCAGGAAAGGAAAAGAAGGCACGTAATGCATTACTTGGAGAAAAATAATGTTGATTTACTATGTTTACAGGAAACTAAAATGAAAGATGGGGACATAAAATATTGACGTAATAAGAAACTGGGAACTTTATTTTGTGCAACAGTAAATAAAAGGAAAAGGGGCGTTGCTATTTTTGTACATAAAAGATATGAAGCAAAACTTGTGAAAAAGATAAAGATGGTTGATTGCTTTGTGTAGAAATGCTACTGGATAATGTGAAATATGTGATATGTAATGTTTATGCCCCACTAGAAAGGAAAGAAATGTTTTATTAAAATTTGGCAGAGAATATAAGGGAATTTGAAAACGACAACTTAATT
>NW_024828633.1:0-959 GCF_019175285.1 Sceloporus undulatus
AGGCAGAACCAGATAGAAGAGGCTGTAGCTCAGGTGAAGGAAAAGGCAGCTGAGAATGTGGTGCACCTTAGAGCTAGAGAAGAGGCAGTTCGCCAGCTGGAACAATCAAAAGCCGAAGTCGAGCTGCTTAAACAGTACATCACAGATCTGGAGGGAAAACTTAAGCAGGCAAAGCAAGCCGCAGACTATGTGCTAGCCCGCAAATTGGCAGGAAATCCAAAAGCAGATCACGCCGCTTGTGAAAAGCAGATAAGGGAACTCAAGGCAGCGTTGGACCTCCAACACTCAGTAGTGTCTACCGTAAGCCCTCAGTACTTGGAGGCGGTAGACTGGGAAGAGGAGCCACAACACGTTCCCCCAGAGGCCGAAATTCCGCCGCCCTACAATCCCCAGTGGGAAGGGAGCGGGAAAGAGGACATTCAGACTTCCCGGCCGTCCGAACCAACCACCCTAAGTCCACCAGCCCCAGTAGAGCCAGTGAAAACCCGAAGGATGGTAGAGACTAGGGAGACAGAGGATGACGGGACGGTGACCAAAACGGTAGTAGAGACAGTCTCATGGTCACTGACCGAAGTCCGAGCCATAGCCGAGCATTTGGGAAAGCTAAATGCTCAGACCGGGGTACAATGGATGACTAGTGCATACATTTCATACCCCAAAGCCAAGGGTCAGGACCTGACACAAGTAGCCCGCATGTGTCTGGACCCCGCATACATAGGAGCCTTTGAAACCGCCGCCATCACTATAGACCTGGCCAATGTAGAGATTAGTGAATGGATGACCAAGGTGGCGAGTGTCCTTTGGCCAGGTACGCTACTGCGCACCAAGTATCAGTTGGAAAAACAGTCTGAGGACGAAGCCCCTGACGCATACGTGGCCCGGAAAAAGATCTTAGCCATTCTGGCTGGAGAGGTACACCTCAATGCCGAGGGCCAACCGATCCTAGATAACCGCGATTT
>NW_024828633.1:1059-1471 GCF_019175285.1 Sceloporus undulatus
TGCCGAGGGCCAACCGATCCTAGATAACCGCACTTTCATCGCCGAGGTGTACGAAGGTCTGCACGTAACGCAAAGACCTATTTGGGCCCCGCATCCCTAAAACTACACACCACTACTTGGGCCCAGTTCATGGAAAATATTAGCGCAGTGTCCCGAATGTATTGGAGCGTGAGGGCAGAAAGGGAATTGAACTTGGGAGGAAACAGGCCCCCTCGGACAGGGAGCCGGAAGGGAGGCAGAGAAGGAGAACCCATTCACGCGGTGACCTACCGCAACAATGGCCCCCACTCACCGCCACAGGGAGATCACAAGCCAGGGAATCCCGCCCAGACTAGAAAGCCTGAGTACTACCGAAAGGAGTACCGAGGGCCCCCGACCCAGAGGGACCAAGACCGGGGAGACATGGGGGGGG
>NW_024828634.1:0-1471 GCF_019175285.1 Sceloporus undulatus
CTCCAGTTCTTAGGGCTGGAGCGTGGCTTTGGTGCGAGTTCTGAACTCTTAGGACGCATGCATCATTGAAACACCATACCTCCACTTTGACTTGAAGCAGCTTTATTTTGGCTGTCTGTAACAGGCCTTGGTTATCTTGCTGTACATACAAAAGAAATAGTAAATAACTGGCAATATAACTGCTTTACTTAAAGTACAATAAACATATACAGTAACAATACTGGGAGTGGAACTGGAGTTAGCAACTGGAGTAGGACAAGATTAATAAACTGTATAGTTTATGGACTGTATCAACACATGTATGTGTAGCACAACTAAACTGATGAGCTGAAATTATTAAATTACCCAAAAGCCTGCATCTCAGTCTCAGATGCATGAACAAATAGAATTTAACACTTTGCTGAAGAATTACATAAATACACGTGTAGCATGATGTGAGGATTGCAAACCATATTGGACAGTGGTTGAGACTCTGTCTTCTAAATGTCTACTAAAGATAGAGAAGTCTGTCTCTCTTTACCTCTAGCCATGTGGTCTAGCGATAAAGACACCTGTTTTAAAAGCATAAGAGACACATCAGATTGAAAGAGCTAACATCAGATTGAAAGAGCTAACATGCCTGACTGACCTTTGCCAACCCAGTTAAACTCAACAGATGTCAGCTTACTTGGATAGTTCGAAACTGATCTCCCCCCTCCCTCTGCTTTTTAACTACTGTATTGTGATGTCCTACATTGCAGAAACTAGTAGGGTTTTTTTGGTGGGGGGGGAGTACTAAAGACAATGCAACTGGTATGCCCAACTGCTATTATTCTATGACTGAAGTCCATTCAATCCCCAGAATGATGGGGAAAGCACTGGGACCCACTACAGTGGCTATCAGCTCCCTCTTAAAAAACCTTTTTAACAGCAACAAGGTGTACCAGTTGCTAAATCCACCATTATCTTTCCTTCCACAATGCTTCTGGGACCTGCCTCAACATACACACTGAGGCAGACTCTACAGACAAAAGTAATAAGGGAGATGATGATTATGATGGCTGTACCTGGCTTGTTCAGTTATTCTCTTTATAGTGCTGAGATTATTAATACCAAGAGGCTAAACCTGCACTGCTTTCAACACCATGTTCGTCCATTTTGCTATTATCCATCTATAACTGACCCCTAATGGACTCATCTACAATACACCCTCATTCGGTTAACAAATACATTTATTTAGTTATGTACTTATGTTTGCATCTCACTTTCCTCACACAGTTTAGGTGACAAGTGTAATTCTTAATCTCATTTTAATTCTACAACAAATCTGTGAGGAAGATGAGGCTGTGACACCATGACGGGCCCAAGACTGAGGTTCATAGCTGAGTGGTGATTTGAACCTTGTGCGTCCCTGTCACGGGGCATTTCCAGATAGACAACTTTCAATACTACCAATCAAAAAGCAATATTCTGTTCCTTCCCCTGAACAGAT
>NW_024828635.1:0-1471 GCF_019175285.1 Sceloporus undulatus
CCTGCACTCTCTTGATGCCAGGAGAGCACTGGCGTTTTATTTGGACAGGACTGCTGCCTCCAGTCGGTCCAAGAGACTTTTCCAATGCTACTCGGAACCGAAGAAGGGGTTGCCGGTTTCTGCGCAGAGGTTTTCCAAATGGGTGGCTGGTACCATCCACCTCTGCTATGAACTTCTGGGCAAACCTCTACCTGGCAGGGTTCGGTCCCATTCCACAAGGGCAATGTCAGCATCTTCTGCATTCCTGTCGGGGATTCCCTTGGAGGATGTCTGCAAGGCTGCTGTCTGGTCCCAACCTCTAACTTTTATTAAACATTATAGGTTGGACACCAGGGCCATTCGAGACGCAGCTTTCGGGAGGGCTGTGTTGGTTTCAGGGTTGCATTAATTGCACTACTGATTGTTGTGTGTTTAGCACTTATGTACAGTTTACACTGTCTACATTCTGTGAATGTTGGTTTGCACAAGTTCTATGGGACCGGTCTTGCATGACCTCTGTTCCCTCCTCAGGTTTAGCAATGTTATTGCTATGTTTGCCCTTTGCATGAACAAAAAAGACTGACTCTTTTTATGGTTCAGGGTGTTTATTATTGTAATAAATATACCTTTGGTTTACCATAGCTTTGGTTTCAGGACACTCCCTCCGCCGCTTACCTAAGCTTGTCAGTCTAAACCCATTTTTATGATTCTCAGAGACCACGAAGAAGGACAGGTTGCTTACCTGTAACGGTATTTCTTCGAATGGTCATCTGCGAATACATACAAATCCCACCCGTCCGTCCCCTCAGTGTCTTGCTCTCATTGGCTCTTTCCATCGCCTGCTTGGCGGAAAAATTGCGGAACTGGGGAAAAGAGCGGGAAGACAGGGGCCTTATAACGGGTGGGCGGAGTTACCGCCAAAAAGTTTCTATATGTTGCAAAGTAAACTTTGCCCAGTGATTCCAGTAGGTTCCGAACAGCACTGCGCAGGCGCAGTAAAACCCATTTGTATGTATTCGCAGATGACCACTCGAAGAAATACCGTTACAGGTAAGCAACCTGTCCATACCGTGTATCAGTGCACTTAAGCACTCCCTAAGCGGTTTACAAAATGTAAGTTAATTGCCCCCAACAATCTTAGTGACCTCAAAAGGATGCAAGCCTGAGTCGAGCTTGAGCCATTTTGCTGGTATTGAACTCGCAACCTTATGGTTTGTGAGTGAGTGGCTGTAGTATAGGCATTTCACCACTGTGCCACCAGGGCTCCTATTGTTTTTTTAGCATAGTACCAATTTATAGTATTTATAGTACCAATTGTGTTTTTTTCTCTCCTTCCCATTATTTTGACTCCACATTGCACCATTCGCTCCACACCATTTTCCTTGTTAAATTTATTATTTACATAACAATACTGTACATAATAAATTATTAAATAATAAACAATATATAATAACAAATGATAAATTCGTCATAAATAAGCTTTTTTAAAAAC
>NW_024828636.1:0-1471 GCF_019175285.1 Sceloporus undulatus
ATCTATCTAGAACAAGAAAGGATAGTTTATTATAGCAGAATAGTTGTACCCATAAATTCCAATGCAATTTAACAGAAGAATATGAAATGATTCTAGGGAGAGCTTCAAGTGTGACCAGAAAATCCTAATTTGATATCTGAAGTCTCTTCCCACTTTCCATCTCAAGACAGCAACTACATGCAGACTGTGTAGCTTAAACATTAGTCATGTTCTCCTTCCTTTTTGCCTCAATTACTATCTTGCCTGCTGGATAAGTCTGGAGAACTCAAATGTTTATGCAGTATAAGGTGACTTTTAAATTGTCCTAACAAAGATATTAGTCTAATATTGATTTTGGAATGTAAAATTACAGGCGCCACCAACACTGCTGAAATCTTTTCAAATGTATCAGGAAGTTCTTTACAAAGGGCATACCATAAAATAAAATAAAATAAAATAAAATAAAATAAAATAAAATAAAATAAAATATAAAAACCCAGTCTATTACAAAAGCACTGGAATTACAATTTACTATATATACTCATCTATACGTTGTCCTCATGTATACATTGAGGGCAGGTTTTGAAGCCAAAATTATGGCTTTTGATATGACCCATGGATAAATCAAGGGTTAGGAGATTACTGCATTGCCAAGATAAGTAAGTAAGCTCCCAGCTTCAAAAAGCGGCCTCCGATGCATGGCAGGGAATTGGGATGCAGCCGCCCAGGTGCAGTGGTGGCAAATTATGTGCGATAATACCCGCCTGCATTCTGCAACCCAGCTTCATCCCATTAGGGAGCACTCAGGTTATTTGTCAGTGCAATAATCTCCTAAGACTCCTAAAATCTAAAGCAAAGGAATACAATGTCAAATAACTTACAAAATTCCAGTAGGCATAACTGTATGTGCTCACACTAAAGACTGAAAGTATAAGAGAGCAGAGGGAGGTCAGTGCTTCTAGGACAGATTACACTCTTGCCTTTCACCTGGGGATGGTTCCTTTTTTATATAAGAGTTAAAGTATGTTGACCCATGGATAAGTCGACTCAGGTTTTTTGGGTCAATTTTTTTAACTAAAATTTCTAGACTTATACATGAGTATATGCTGTGTATCCTTGTCATATGCAGGGAATACCGACTTCTTACAGCAGCATCCAAAGGCCAAACACCACAGTGGGGCTCACCCATACTGATACCTGTTTTGTGTCCCCTCCTTTCTTACCTTGCAGGTATGATTATGGGATAGTAGATAGTCCAGGGAGGCTGACTGCTGTATTTAATTTCCCACAATGGTCTGACGTGCTTCGTGTATTTTTGCTCCAGAAACAATATAGGATTGGACCTTTTCAGCATTTTTAAGGCTTATTTGCCACAAGGGAGAACAGCACTTTGCTATGAAAGTACTGAATACTGGTGTCTGTGGATGTAAAGGAGCCCTGGGGGAACAGTGCTTAAATGCCTGTACTGCAGCCACTCATTCACAAACCACAA
>NW_024828637.1:0-1471 GCF_019175285.1 Sceloporus undulatus
TTTGACTACTACAAGGAGTTGTATAAAAATCCAAAGGTAGATGAAGTAAAAATAGTAAATTATTTGGGAAAATTAAAAATTAATCAAATTTCAGAGGAACAAAGGGAGGAACTTAATAAACCGTTTACTATGGAAGAACTTTCACAAGCTATTCATAACAGTAAATTGAATAAAGCTCCAGGTCCGGACGGATTCATAAATGAATTTTACAAATGCTGTGAGGAACAGGTGAAGGGACATCTACTAAAATTGATAAATGAGGTTAAATTTGGTAACATCCCCCAAACATGGACACAATCTAATACGATTTTGATACCAAAAGAGGGTAAAGATTTATTGGACCCAAAAAATTATAGGCCTATCTCACTTTTGAACTCGGACTACAAAATATTTGTTTCTATATTGGCGAATAGGTTAAAAATTATACTGTCAGATTGGATTCATCAAGATCAAAATGGATTTTTACCTAAAAGAAGGATTAAAGATAATATTAGGAATTTAATTAATTTAATAGAAATTCATGAAAATAAAATTGCAAAAAAATTGGCTATGTACTTCATTGATGCGGAGAAGGCCTTTGACAAAGTCTATTGGAGATTTATGTTCGAGGTAATAAAAATGTTGAATTTAGGGGATGAATTTAGGAGAATGATTGGAACAATTTATAGGAAACAAGAAACAAGTATTATAGTGAATGAAGTTAAATCTAAAGTATGTCCAATATATAATGGAGTAAGGCAAGGGTGTCCATTGTCACCCCTGCTGTTCCTCCTGGTATTAGAACCTCTCTTGATAAACATCCGAGCAAACCAATCAATCGAGGGATATAAAAGTAAAGGGGAAGAATACAAACTACGAGCATTTGCTGACGATTTAGTTCTAACAATAGCAAACCCATTAGATAGCTGTGAACAAGTGCTGAAAGCTTTAAAGAAATTTGGTAAAGTGGCAGGATATAGAACTAATATAGATAAAACAAAAATTCTGGCCCTAAATTTATCAGACGAAGAAAAAAGAACGTTGGAGCAAAAAACAGGATTTAAGATAGAAAAGAAAGTGAAATATTTAGGATGTACGTTAACTGCAAAAAACTCGGATCTCTTCAGGAACAATTATGAGAAAACTTGGGACCAAATTAAAAAAGACTTGCAAAGATGGGGGAAACTAAATTTATCGTGGATGGGGAAGATAGCCACAATTAAGATGGCCGTACTTCCTAAAATGAGTTTTTTATACCAAACATTGCCAATAATAATGAATGATAAGCCATTCACAAAATGGGAAAACGATTTGAATAAATTTATATGGAAGAACAAGAGAGCTAGAGTTAAGGCTAGAACCCTTCAAGACACAGTGGATAAAGGGGGCTTAGCCCTACCAAATTTTAAGTGGTATTACTATGCAGGGGTGCTTGAATGGTTAATTGACTGGATAAAATTAGAGGATAACAGAATGCTTAATTTGGAAAAAA
>NW_024828638.1:0-1471 GCF_019175285.1 Sceloporus undulatus
AGCAGAACCTCAAAAGGCTGGAAGAGGGCCAAAAAAGGTAGGAAACATACTCAGAGATGTGCTACTGTTTTGGTGAGAAATGCATTAATCTCCATGCTGTCTTCCCACAAAATCCTAGAATTGGTGTGATATCTTGGGGCAGAACTAAGATTCAGAATTAAAAAGTCCTTTGCTCGCACCAAAAGGTTTATTGAGACACTCAGGCAGAAGCGTTCATTAACACGTCTAAGCAGTCTCTGAAGCGTCAAAACCTTTTCCCTCCGTCATTAACTAACTTCACACTCCTCCCTTTCCTCCCCCTTCACCCCTAAACAGCCCGGCTGCCATGGTACCTCTTGCCTTCTTCTTCCACCTTTCACATATGCCTCTCCCCCTGGGGCATGTCTGCCACCCAAAGCTCACAAACCAGTCAGTTAAGAGCCTCCACAACTGCTTCCTTTCCCCAAGCCGTTCTAGGCCCCACTATCCTTACCAACTACTTGAAACTACTAGTATTTAAACTACTAACAATATCATTCTGGATGAACCACAGAAGATGGTTCTGACAATAGGCAGTTTACAATGGGGTATTTAGAATCCTTATAAAGTGGAAAGCAATAGTGCCTCACTAAGCTACAAATTCAAATTTTCTACAGGATGTTGCTATCACAATTACTCTACGCTTGAAAGGGATCTAGGACTCCTAGTAGACCACAAGTTCAACATGGGCCAACAGTGTGATGCGGCAGTTAAAAAGGCCAATGTGATTCTACATCAATGTAAATATAGTTTCTAGATCAAGGGAAATAATCATGCCACTCTATTCTGCTTTCGTCAGGCCTCACTTGGAATAATCCTGTGTCGAGTTCTGGGCTTCACAATTCAAAAAGGATGTTGACAAGTTGGAATGCTTGGAATGTGTATTCCTGCATGGCAGAAGTGGGTTGAACTGGATGGCCCTTGTGGTCTATTCCAACTCTATGATTCTATAATGCTATTGGATTCCGGTTCCTTACCCACAGAGGCCACATTCTCATAATTCTCCATCATCACATAATTGTACATAAGTCTCTGCTTCTTCGTTAACAGTTTCCATTCGTCCTCGGTGAAATATATTGCCACATCCGCAAAGGTCACCTGCAACAGAAAATAGCCCTCATCCACAAAGTGACTAAACAAAAGGGGAGTAAAGTACATGGTGCATCCAAATATTATTTGATCACTTTAGAATTCTGTCCAGGAAATATACTTTAAATGCTGTCAGCAACAAAAAAGCTACTGCCTTTGAGATCCTGTTTGTCTCGAATCTTTTCATTATAATATACAATATAAAACACAATATAATTTAGGCCATGCCAGGGATATTGATGATGGATTAGGATACTGACTATCCAAACATATATAGTACATTTAGCCACCAAAGAATTATGGTGCATTTAGACATTTCTTGCCACATCTGAGAGGCAAACATCATTTTTAATAACAGTTCTGG
>NW_024828639.1:0-193 GCF_019175285.1 Sceloporus undulatus
CTGGAGGTGGCTCTGGGAAGAGTGGATCCTTCTCCTCCTCTGCTTTCACCATCATTCTTCCACCCACCCACCTTCTGTCTTTTCCCCAGCCCTGGGGCTACAGGAGTGGCTAACAAGAATTAAAACCAATGCTGACCAAAGAATATGCAAAAACATAAGTAAAGACCTCAAAAGGTTATTCCTAAAACCCAAT
>NW_024828639.1:293-1471 GCF_019175285.1 Sceloporus undulatus
TCCTAAAACCCAATTAAACAAACTCTCCACAGAATTAAAACCACTAAAAACAAATCAACAAAAAGGGGAAAGATACCCCAACAATAACCTTCCCTTATAGTTCATTGTATTTGTCATCTTTTTCTCCCTTCATCAATTTTCCACAGAAGGACAAAGGCAGGAACAGAAGAAGTCCTCCTGAGGACACTCTGAGGGGCCATCATTGGCTGGAATCCCAATCCCTCCCTCCATCCCTGGCTCTGGTTGGCTGGAATCCCAGTCCCTCCCGCCATCCCTGGCCCTGATTGGCTGGGAGGGGAAGCAAGGGCAAGATGGCAGGAACCACGGATCAACTAATCACTGAAAGACAGAGCATTGTACATAACTGACCCCCATTGCATCCCAGTCTCTCAAATTCCCAATGGCTCCACTTCAAAAAAGGAGGGCTGAACATTTACTGTCCCAAGGTCTTCTTTCCTCCATTTTCTTCCTCGAAGGAGGAACTGAGGGTAGTTTATCCTCTCTTCCTTCCTTTGGAGGCCATCTTTGTTCTTTGCACACCTGCAGAAAGTACAAATGGAGGTGTTTTACATGTGCAACACTTATGCAGTCTTCCATGGACCACCAAAGATAGAATTCAATGGCTCTCAGAGCAAAGCAAGCCTCAACCTTCCCTAGAAGATCAAACAAATCAATGAAGCTATTGTACTTTGGGCAGATAGTTAGATGACATGACTCCCTGGAAAAAAGGAGGATGGTCAGTAAAGTGGAAGGCATCAGGAAAGAGAAAGAGTGGCTGGAGGTGGACTGAGTCAAGGAAAGGAAGACTTTCAGCTTTCAAGACATTATTCAGTCAGTTAATAACAAGGTCTTTGGAGTTCCCTCCTTCTTAGGGTTGCTCCAGAGTGAAGCCAACTGAACAGAACAAAGGAACAGGAAAAGGCTCTTGTCTTGGGTTCCTTCTTTCTTCATTAAGAAAACCAACCCCAAACCCCTCTAGCTGGGATTACGCACAAGTCTTGGCCCTAAACTAGGGATGGGATTTCTTTTGGCCTCCAGGTGTCAGTGTACTACAACTCCCAGCATCCTTCTTTTATTTGTTATGCTGTCCAAGGGGATGATGGGAGCTGTAGTCTGTCAACATCTGGTGGGCGATAGGATGTCCATCCCAGTTGAAAGAAGACCAACAGTTTGCAATG
>NW_024828640.1:0-639 GCF_019175285.1 Sceloporus undulatus
CATTGGGGGACTTTGGGCAAGTCACACTCTCTCAGCCTCAGGGAAAGCCAATGGGAAAACTATTCTGTAGACATTTGCCAAGGAAACCCTGTGATAGGTCTGCCTTAGGGTCACCATAAATTCAAAACGACTTGGAGACACGCAATAATAACAACAACAAAAGCAATGTCTATTATGTAAAATGGCAAAAACAAGAGTTGCTCTTGGAATTTTCATTGTGTTTCTATGTTTTCAAGCTTTGGATGGTTCAATCCATGGGTAAAGAAATCTGTACATAGAGAGGTCCATCATTATCATCATCATCATCATCATGAAAAAATTGAGGGTGTTCTTTATCAGATTTTTATCAAGAGGGCGACTAAAATGGAGAAGGGAAACCATGCCCTATGAGGAACGGCTTAGGGAGCTGGGGATGTTTAGCCTGGGGAAGAGAAAGTTAAGAGGTGATATGATAGCCCTGTTTAAATACTTGAAGGGATGTCATATTGAGGAGGAAGCATGCTTGTTTTCTGGTGCTCCAGAGACTAGGACCCGGAGCAATGGATACAAGCTACAGGAAAAGATATTCCACCTTTCTTCCTGACAGTAAGGACTGTTTGACAGTGGAATGCACTCTCTCGGAGGGTGATAGAGTCTCCT
>NW_024828640.1:739-1471 GCF_019175285.1 Sceloporus undulatus
TGAGGTGATATGATAGCCCTGTTTAAATACTTGAAGGGATGTCATATTGAGGAGGAAGCATGCTTGTTTTCTGGTGCTCCAGAGACTAGGACCCGGAGCAATGGATACAAGCTACAGGAAAAGAGATTCCAGCTTAGGAGGAACTTCCTGACAGTGAGGGCTGTTCAACAGTGGAACAAACTCCCTCAGAGATTTTGGTGGAGTCTTCCTCCTTGGAGGTCTTTAAACAGAGGTTGGATGGCCATCTGTCGGGGATTCTTTGATTGAAAGTTCCTGCATGGCAGAATGGGGTTGGAGTGGATGGCCCTTGAGGTCTCTTCCAACTCTGCGATTCTATGATTCTACGATCAAAAGTGTTAAAAATCAAAGAGGAGAAAGGCATCACTCTTTTGTACATTTTAGATGTCATTGTTTACAGTGTGGCCAAAACACCTTCTCCTGGATATGCTTTCTAGATTTCAGGACACTATATTTTTTTTAAGTTTGGTGCTAAAAGGAAAAAAATCATATAGGACCAACAACAACAACACAGATACAATTAAGAGACCTGACAAAATACAAATATTCACAAGCAACAAAACTTGTGAAACATACTAAGGCGGGGTACAGGCCGCCAGAAAGAGGCTCTTTTCTCCACTCTTTTCTCCACAGAAGCGCCGCAACAACCAAATTGAGCAGTGCTGTAGCGGAGCAAAAAAGGAGCGCACGGAAGTGGCTCCTTTTTGCTCTGCA
>NW_024828641.1:0-1471 GCF_019175285.1 Sceloporus undulatus
CGCAAGACTAATTACATTAATTGTTTGGCAAGACCAAGAAAGCAAAGTCAGAAACCAAAGCCTTGTGAGGTAAGAAATATTCCTTCTTGCTTTTTCTTCAAGGAGAATAAAGTATAAAACACCACAAATTTGTATTGTTTACTAAAAACCAAATATTGTGTCACTTTTTCAGAAGTGTTTTCTCCCTGGTCTTTTCAAGTCAGTAAAAACCAAATATTGTGTCACTTTTTCAGAAGTGTTTTCTCCCTGGTCTTTTCAAGTCCAGTAATGTTGCTTAGATTTCCCCCCTTTTCAGCAGACTGAAAGTGAACATTGAAAATTAAACTATTATGTGACCCTCTCTTTAGGAACTGGCTAGAAAATATCCAGACTTCATATTTACTTATGGAGCAAGACAGCCACAAACTTGAATGCAAAACAATACAAGTGTGGAAGTTGACACTTAAGAAGTAGGTCCTTGATTGAAAAGAAAAAAGATCTCAGATAACTTTTCCTTCCTGTTCCAACCAATCACTGAAAACATCAGTAACATTTTAACATCTTTTAATTTCTTTTGCAAATTTGAAGGGAATTTGGAGTGCAATTTGGAGAGTACTGAAATGTACTCCCTCCAGTCTCTGTTCAGTACTTGTTACTCTGCATCTACTCTAAGAGGGAAAGAGATCTTGAATAGACTTCAGTAAAATCAGTCTAGCTTTGTATTGAAACAAACTGGGAAAGCATCTTTAGGAACTTAACAGCACTTTTACTTTTATTACAGATATCATCCAGAGTGAAACAAAGTGGAGACAGATGAGTGGTAAGGAATTAATTCCTACAGTAAATCAAACTGTTAGTTCACTTGCTAAATTTGTTCATTAGCATAAAATGTTTTAGGCAAGGAGGGAAGCAACCTTGGAAACACACAAAATCCAAATGTAGTTTTTTTTCCCCTCCAAAAAGAAAGAAGAATGCATGTTGCTTTGAAGGTTAATCTGGAACTCCTCAGCAATCTGAGAAACGGAGTAAAAATGTGAGATAGTGATGAATGCAGAAGATAAAACTCCAGAAGAATAGCAAAGAGAGGAAAGCAGAATCAGCCATGACTGGCGAAGAAACATCCCAAAAAGATCAAGAATAGGAAAGACCCTTACTAAAGGATGATGATGAAGGAATTATTCAGACCTTCAGAAGTCTATGCTCATGCCTGTTCAGAAAATCAGCCCAGTTCCTAGCTGAGGAAGAAGGAATAGCATCAAGACTCATAGCTCATGAATAAGGAATCTTCTTTGTCCATTCAGTTTGTTTCTTTTTGAGAGCAAGAGAGCCTTCAGGTCCGGCTTTTGGATTACAACACAACAATGCAGGGGATAGAAGGAGGAAGGAACAAGAGTGTAGCAGCGGGGCGCTTGCGTATGGCTCTTGCTCATGGCATGCCCAGGCTAGTGCTGACTGCCACTTTTGGGGTCGGGAAGGAATTTTCCTCCAGAGC
>NW_024828642.1:0-1471 GCF_019175285.1 Sceloporus undulatus
ATTAAAACCTGAATTATTCTCTCCATATTATAAATGTAAGAAATAGGGCAGAATAATATTAGTTTCTCAATGTTGTCTACCATAGTGCGATCACTGTGGAAGTAAAAACTCATCTCACACACTCTGAACTACTGGTTCAGCTCTCTTAAAGATTTATTCACTTGATAAAATAATCACTGGGCTAGAAGTGCTAAAAAGTGCACAGATAGCATGCATCACCTGGGTGCTCATTAAAGTTCACAGTCATCTCAGTTATCCTGTCCATCAGTGATTGAAAGCTTCCAGCCCATGAGCTTGATTCAACCTGTCAGGACTTTCTGTCCATTCATTTTTCTACGGTTATCTCAAATACATTAACAGAGATAAGAGGCCATGATAAGCTCCTGCTTGGCTAGTTCAGTATAGAAAGCCATTGATTGCACTGAGTGAGCTGTGCTTTGTTTCTGTTACACTAGGGTCCCACACCCCACTGAATACCCATGCCTACAATAGACCTGGACTTTTTCTGCTTTGTTTTTAACTGCCATCAAGTTGGCTTTGTAATCCTATAAGAAGTCATCTTGTTATCAACAGCAATGCTCAGGTCTTGCAAACACAGGGGTAGGGCTTCCTTGACTGAGTCCATCCACCTGTAATAGTCTTCCTCCTTTCTGACTTCCTTCTACCTTACCAAGCATTACTGTCTCTTCTAATAAATCATATCTTCTCAGTTTCAGTATAGTCATCAGGACTTCTAGGGAGAATTCAGGCTTGATTTGCTCTAGGACCCATTTACTTGTCTCATTTGGCAGCCTATGGTATCAGGGAATTCTCTTCCAGCAGCACATTTAAAGTGAACTGATTCTCTTTCTATCAGCTTTCTTCACTGTCCAATTTTTAGAATCATGCTCAGAAATACAATGTCATGGACAGTTCTAACTTTAGTATCAAACAATATATCTTTGCACTTCAGGATCTTGTCTAGTACCTTTATAGCTGCCCTTCCAAGTCTTAAATCTCCTGATTTCTTGAGCTCAGGAAATCTTTAACTATTTCTATGCACACTTTAGTGGGGAGGGGGGTATCCAAAATGGTGAAAACTCATCCTTCCCACTATGGTTGGGCTCTGCCCTGTGCCCTCAGCCTCACCCACAGCTGGCATGCACCCACTCTCTGAAATCAGAATTTGTGTCCCAGGCCAAAAAAAGGACACACTTACCTACTCCTACTGTGAGCATACTGTGTTCACAGTAGAGATCAGGGGTGAGCAACTTTGGTGAGTCCAAGGACCCTTTTCCAATTTTGTGGTCATGGAAGCTTCCAGAAGTTGCAAGGACCGGCAAAAAACAAAAACAAAAAAACACCAGTAACAAAACCAAACTATAAATGGCTAGAGGTCTATGGATTAGAAAATTGTTAAACTTTACTGGGGATATCAACTTTTTAAAATGGGAATCACAGTTTCTGGAGGCCAAGAATTCATCCTGTTTTT
>NW_024828643.1:0-1471 GCF_019175285.1 Sceloporus undulatus
AAGGAAGAAAGGAAAGAGGGAAACTGCCAAGGGAAGAGAAACATAAAGCGAGTGCTGAGGTGGAGGGGAAGCATCTGGGAACCGATCCAGTCGCCTTTCCCCGGAATCCATTATGAGAACCTTCCACAGCTCACTGTGACACTTTAAATGGCCATTTCGTAGATAAAATCTCTCAGATAACAGCCAACTTGGACGCCGACGTTTTTGCAGAAACTATAGGTGAGGTGTCCAGTGAATTAAGATCATACTGGATCAAATTGAATCTGTAAGCACCAAGGATGTTGACAAGCTCCTAGGAAGTGTGAAGAAGACAACTTGCCCTCTCAACCCTTCTCCTTCATGGCTGGTCCTCCAAGGAGGAGATGCACTTAGGACTCACCTGAGATATATTATAGATGCATCTCTTACGGAGGGCGATTTTCCATCTTGCTTAAAAGAAGCGGTGAAACGGCCGCTTCTGAAGAAGCCTTCTCTACATCTCTTGGACATGAACAATTACAGACCGGGCTCACATCTTAAAATTTCTAAGCAAGGTGATGAGAGGGCAGTTGCTCTTCAAGTCTAAGCGGTCTTGGATGAAACAGATTATCTGGACCCATTTCAAACTGGCTTCAGGATGGGATACAGAGTCAAGACTGCTATGGTCGCCTTAGTAGATGATCTCTGCTTGAGTATTGACAGATGAAGTGTGACCCTGTTGATCCTTTTGGATCTCTCAGTGGCTTTCAATACCATCGATCATGGCATCCTTCTGGAAAGCCTGAGGGAATTGGAGTTTGGGAGCACTGCATTGGGCAGATTCCAGATGGTGATGCTTGGGGAAAGTTGTTTCTCCTAAAGGGAGCTTAAATTTGGCATCCTGCATCCTGTCATCCTGTCCCCAATGCTCTTTTACATCTACATGAAACCTCTGGGAGAGATCATCTGGGGTGCTATCAGTTGCTGGTGACACCTGGATATCTCTGTCCATGCTGTAGACCTCAGCGTCAACAAAGGAAGGCATCTCCCCTCTGAATGAATGTCTTGAGAAAGTAATGGGCTGTATGAGGAAAAACGGATTAAAACTGAATCCAGATAAAACAGAATTACTTGTTGTTTGATATCCTAATTCAGGTATGGAGGTTTGTCAACCAGTCCTGGACAGGGTCACACTTCCCCTAAAGGACGGTATTTGCAGTTTGGGGGAGCTCCTGGAACCATCGCTCCAGATGTCAACTCAGAGAGATGCTATGGCCAAGAGTGCCTGTTATCAGTTTCAGTTGATACACCAACTGTGTCCCTTCCTGGAACTTGAAGACCTATAAACTATGATGCATGCGCTGATAACGTCACGTCTTGACTTCTGCAATGCGGTCTACAAAGGGCTAACCTTCAACCAAGTCCGGAAACTTCATATAATTCAATATATGGCAGCCGAAGTGGTCACTGGAAGATCTAGAGGTGACCATATTAAACCTATAATAAAGTCTCT
>NW_024828644.1:0-1471 GCF_019175285.1 Sceloporus undulatus
TTGGAAGCGCAGTCACTTCGGAAGTGAGCTGGAACTGAGCCACAAGGCCACCAAAGAGCTCCGGGTGATATACTCCCGGGTTTTGTGCTGCAGGAATCCCACCCCTTGCTTTATCACGCTTAAGCAGCTAATGGTCTAATGGCCTCTCTGTGTGGCGTTGCCTCCCCAGAGACCCTGGTCTTTGGCTGGAAAGCCTCCCTTCCTCTGCCTCATGCTTCCAATTCTTTGCAGGCGCCCACACCTCTCTCATTCCTTCTCATCCATGTGTCTGTGACATTCCTCCTTCAACCCCCAAAAGAGCCCTGCTTGGTTTGGCTGGGTCAGGGCTCCCTCTGGGACTTTGGCCCTTGAAGGTCTCCTTTCTTGTTGATCCCAGTTCATCATTCAAAATGACCTGAGCAGAGTAGAAAGCTGGGCCAAAGCTGATAAAATGAAATTCAAGACAGAGAAATGTCAGGTACTGCACTTAGGGCGGCAAAATGTAATGCACAGACATAGGATTATGAGGGACATCTGGCTTAAGGAGACAACATATGAAAGGGATCTTGGAGTCCAAGGAGACCACAAGTTGAACATGAGTCAGCAGTGCGATGCGGCAGCTAAAAAGGCCAATGCGATTTTAGGCTGCATCAATAAAAGTATAGTGTCCAGATCAAGAGAAGTAATAGTGTCACTCTATTCTGCTTTGGTCAGGCCCCACCTGGAAAAATGCTGTGTCCAGATCTCAGCAAAACAATTCGGAAAGGATGTGGAGAAACTGGAGCCATGTGTCCAAAGGAGGGAAACTAAAACGGAGAAGGGTCTGGAAACCCTGAAGCCCTATGAGGAAGGACTGAGGGAGCTGGGGATGTTTAGCCTGGAGAAGAGATGGTTAAGAGGGGATATGATGGCAGCCCTGTTTAAATACTTGACGGGATTTTCTGCTGCTCCAGAGAATAGGACACAGAGCAATGGATGTAAGCTCCAGGAAAAGAGATTCCAGCTCAACATGGTCATCTGTTAGGGATGCTTTGATGGAGAGTTCCTGCATGGCAGAATGGGTTTGGACTGGCTGGCCCTTGGGGTCTCTTCCAACTCTACGATCCTATGATTGTATGATGCTATGATTCCTGTGGACCCTATGGATGAGGCATTTCCAAGACCCCCTGCCCTCCGCTGCTTTGCTCAGGTCCTGCAAAGTCATCCTCATGGCCTCCTTCATGGAGTCCGTCTGTCTGGCATGTGGTCTTCTTCTCTTTCTACTTCCCAGCAGCCTTCTAGTATTATTGTCTTTCCCAATGAGTCCTTTCTTCTCATGATAGGTCCTAAATAGGACAGCTCACATTTTCTCATCCTGGCTTCCAGGGAACGTTCTGACTTGATCTGTTTTGGGGCTCCTTTCCTTCTCATTTTGGCCATCCATGGGATCCTTAGCCCTCTTCTCTAGTCCCACATCATCTCCAAGGAATGGGTTTTCATAGAATCATAGAAT
>NW_024828645.1:0-1471 GCF_019175285.1 Sceloporus undulatus
AAATGGCCACCAGAACACAAAATTGGATTCTATCCAATCAGGGCCAGGGATGATGGGAGGGACGAGGACTCCAGCCAATCAGGGCCAGGGATGGTGGGAGGGACCGGGGTTCTGGCCAATCAGGGCCAGGGATGGTGGGAGGGAGGGGATTCCAGCCAATGGCAGCCCTCAGAATGTCCTCAGAAGCCAATCAAGTGTAAAATACATATCATAAAACATCACAAAGTACAGTATAAACATTTCAATTACCGTAATTGCAGGGCAGTTATGCTGTTATGACCGGAAGTAAACATATACACAGTTATGATTATTTATACATGCGGATGTTGACCAGAACGTGGGGGGTGTATACATGCGCAGGTGCATCCATGTGCATTCATATGTACCCGCATATTTCTCCATGCCTTTGCTTATGTTTAAATTGTACACAAGTAGAAGAGTATATATAAATGTGTGTGTTTATTCTAGACAGCTGCAACAAATCCCAGGCCCCCATCTACCTAACCCATACCACAACCCACAATCCCCAGCCAAATTTACAACCCAAAGCCATTATCTTTACTATTAGTAATTAAAACCTAATCTTAACAAAATGCAACCTTAAAACCTAAACAGACATATGGACAGACAAACCGTAAAAGCAAAATCACAAGGGCCTTTTCTGGATTGGAAATATAATTTTTGCATTCCTTACTGACAAAAATAAAGCTAGTTCACTTCTGAGATTTGTGTGGCTTCTCTCCTGAGTGGACTCTCTGATGTGTCACTAATAATAATAAGAATAATAACAATAATTGTTATTTATAACCCACTATTCCAAAAAATAGATCAAAGCGGTGTACAGCAAAGGAAAAAAATGTAGCACAATCTGCAATATAAAAACATACAGTATAAAAACATCATAAAAATAACCCAATACTTTAAAACACTATAAAATCTACAACAAGCGTTAAAACCAAAGAAGACAAACTAACTAGCCAGAACCATTGCATATCAGGGGAGAACAGCATGTAATCAGGGCACATGTGCAAAAGCTTGTCGGAAGAGAAAAAGGTCTTTCATTCCTTCCTAAAAAGATCAAGGGAGGTGACGGAGCTTGACTTCATAGAAAAACATTCCCCACAAAGCTGGCATTTGTATGGCTTCTCTCCTGTATGGACTCTCTGATGTTTAACTAGGTTTGATTTCAATGAAACACATTTCCCACAGTGCTGGCATTTGTATGGCTTCTCTCCTGTATGGACTCTCTGATGTTTAACTAGGACTGACTTTGATAATATTATATGTACAGGGGTACCCCGGGTTACGAAATTAATTCGTTCCACCGCCGCTTTCGTAACCCGGAATACTTCGTAAGGCGAAAAAGCCATAGGCGCTAATGGGGAAAAGCCGCGATTTCGTGTGAAATAGCGCCGAAAAGCACCAAAAATTTTTTCATAACCCGAAATAACCTTCGTAACCCGGAACAGTT
>NW_024828646.1:0-1471 GCF_019175285.1 Sceloporus undulatus
ATAATAATATTTTCCCACCTCTCCCAGGTGGATCGAGGTGGGATCACAACCCAGTAAAATACACGACATACAATAATAAATTACGATTAAAAAAAAAACTCTTCTGGCCAGAGAGAGGAGGGGGAGAGAAGGCAGTCATTTTGAGTGGTGACTGTTTGAATCTTTTTCAAAAAAAGCCTTGGGAGAGTGTGCTTGTTTCTGAGGGGGTGGAGCTTCTGTGAGTCACATCTGTGAGTCACTAGGGGGTGGAGCTAGGAGACTAGCTCTATATAAGCTCTGTACACCTTCCAGAGCTGTGCACCTAGCGGCGAGCAAGTTTTTTTTTAATCTAAAGAAATCTATAGCAGAGGCAGCAAGTGAAGAGCAAACCTTTAGTCAGAACCTTGCCCTTAAGTACAAGCTAGCAGCCGGGACATTCCTATAAAGTTATATTCCCAGTAGATTGAGCTCTCTGCCATAGAGTGGTGAAAAGGCCAGGTCATCAGGGGCCTCAACGTTGGTGTTTACCCAAGGATTTTTTTCAACAGGAAGCTGACAGTCCTGTTTCAGAGATTAGTAAAGACTTCTCAATATGGACACCGAGGGAACTACTGCAGTCACATGCAACACTTGTGGGATGTTTGTCTTCTTGCCTACAGAAGTGGAGAACATCACATGAACCAAGTGCAAGTTGGTAGCACTCTCGGAGAAGAAAGTATTGCAGTTGAAGTCCAAAGTAGCTACGCTTCAGCATATTAGGGAGCAAGAGGATTTCCTGGACACAACAGAACTAATGATCTTGGATGAGTACCATGCAGAGGAAGTTGTTGGGGCAGAGGAAGTCACTTCACATACACAGGAGGCAGACAGCAGGAGGAATGTCACACAGAGAAGTAGGCCAAGAAGGGGTTGTTCTGGGAGCTTGGAGCTAGAGAATCAATTCGAAGCTCTTTCCCTTACCAAGGAGGACGAGGAAGAGCAGCATGGACAGACTTCAGGGACAGAGCAGGGGAACCTGAGAGTCCCACCCGAGGGAACAGTTGCTGCTAAGCCTTGGAGGAGGCGTGTGGTCGTAGTGGGGGACTCCTTGCTGAGGGGTACAGAAGCAGTGATTTGTAGGCCTGACAAGATGTCTCGAGAGGTGTGTTGTCTTCCGGGGCAAAGATCCATGATGCAAGAGAGAGGCTCACAAGACTGGTCAAGCCTACTGACCAATACCCCTCTTTTTTTGGTCCATGTGGGAATCAATGATACTTCAAGACACAGCCTTCAGAACATCAGAAGGGATTATGAGGCTCTTGGTAGGAAACTGAAAGAAATGGATGCACAAGTTGTCATCTCGTCTCTTCTCCCAGTCGAAGGGCATGGTCCAGGAAGGGAGAGGAAAATAGCAGATGTGAACAACTGGCTCTGCAGATGGTGCCGCCGAGAACAATTTGGATTCTTCGACCATGGGCTGCGGTTCCATGAGGAGGGGCTTCTTGCAATGGAC
>NW_024828647.1:0-1471 GCF_019175285.1 Sceloporus undulatus
AATTTCTAAATATCCTCCATTTTGAGCATGGCTAAGAAGCATGAATTTATATTTAGCTTTTATTTTGTAACATTCTACATTTTCTTGTATTTTGTAATTTTGAATGTCCTACATTTTGTAGTACCATGTCCTACTTTGCAGTTATAACATCTGGTCACCCTTCCCTATCCCCCACTGCTCTGCTTAGCTCCTGTAGATTCAGACCGGTGACCTCCATGTGGTCTTCCTCTCTTTCTACTGCCTTCCACCTCCCCTAGCATTATCACCCTTTCTGGTGAGTTGTGCCTTCTCATGATGTGGCCTAAGTACAACAGCGTTAATTTTGTCATTTTGGCTTCCAGGGAGAGTTCAGGTTTAATCTGTTCAAGAACCAATTTATTTGTCTCTTTGGCTGTCTGTGGTATCCTCCACACCCTTCTCCAGCACCACATCTCAAATAAGTTGATTTCCTTTCTATCAGCTTTCTTCATGGGGTGATAGGTAATAGAATTGCTTGGATAATTCTAACTTTAGTGCTCAGTTGTATATCTTTACACTTTGGGACCTTAACTAGTTCTTTCATGGCTGTGTAACCCGCTTTGATCTACCAAGGAAAAGCAGGCTATAAATAAACGGTTTATTATTATTTATTATGGCTGCCTTTCTCATTCCTAGTCGTCTTCTGATTTCTTGTCTTCATTCCCCATTCTGATCAAAGTTTGATCTTAGCTTTGGGAACAAAGTCATTAATAAAAGTATAAAAATAGGAAATATTTTTAAAATGATTAAATAATTTATAAAGTAAAAACATTAAAATTCACTAAAAGACCATATATAAACCTTAAAAACACTACCACACGACATTAAATCCCCATACCACTCACTTTTAAAAAGCCTATTGTCATGAAACTGTTACTCGCTGACAAGCAGACCAAAGGCAGAGCAATCTTGGTCTCTTTAGGGAGAGAATTCCAAAGGGTGAGAGCAGCAACCAAAAAGGCCCTCTCCTTTCTTCTTATCAAACCTGGGAAGGGGATGGGGCAGAGAAAATAGTCTCTCTAGATTATTGTAGAGCTCTAACCAGCTCATAAAGTTAAACCCGTTCAGGTTAGTGAGTGGAGTCTGATAGTAGATTGAACCCAGCAGCTCAACTAATAGCACAGTTCCAGATGGACTCTGACTTGGTAGGTTGGTACTACCAGAGCTAGGGTTGAATCAAAGGTGTAGCTGTATCAGTTCCCAAGGTACCCTGAGAGGAAGATTGAGAATTAAATCAGGATCCCTCTCACAATACACCAGTGGTACTCAGACAATTTACTCTTGGCACCCCCATTTACATCTATATGTGGATATTATCCCCACTTGATGTAGTATATGAATAGTTTGTTTATTTAGTGTCCATATTTTCATTCATACATCCATGTATTTTCATATTTCAACATTTTATAAGGAAATAGCATGGTTCAAATTAGAACAGTTTTATTTAGGTACA
>NW_024828648.1:0-1471 GCF_019175285.1 Sceloporus undulatus
CACATGGCAAGGAAGAAAGGCCCCAGAAAATAGCTTTCGAAAAGGAATCTTAGAGACTGCCCTTTGAGAAGCATAGCACTCCAGGCGTGTGCAGGGAACTTTTGTCAGAACTTTGGTAAATGTTGAGATTTTAGAAAACAGGGAGTTTTCTTTTTCTCTACTATAAAGGCTAGTTTGCCTAATGCCACAGCCTCATGGAAAATTTGGCTGCTAGAAGCCAAGAAAACCGAGTCATGGGCAAAGGAAGTTGCAAAGCCCATCATCCTGGTTAGCTTAGGACTCAAATTCAGTTAATGGCAAATTGCCTTTGTTTCCCCTTTTGTGACTTCTACCACTCTGGTGTGAGTGGAGGGTTTGTCAACAAGGGAAAGATGGCTTATCTCTATAAGGTATGCAACACCATGTTTGAGAAGGCTTGGAGGGAAAGGACTTCCCTCCCCCTCTTCTTTTCCTGCTTTGCAAATTAGAGACTGAGAAATGCTCATTGTTTCCTGTTTGCTGACACTCTGCATGTGCTCAGATGCCATGCAGAACAGAAAAGTTCAGAGCTGCAGACTCAAGTTGTTTGCAGCGCCCCCTGTTCCATGGAACTAGTTTGGTCTCTTTAGAGATCTCTTTTTGAGCTTCTTGGTATAGTTTGGTGTAGTTAGGATTGTCATTCTGTGTGTTTTAAGGTTGTGAGATATTCTTGTTGTGTTGGTGTTCTGATTCTACTTTTGGCAAGAACACACAGTCAGTCTTTTCTTTAGTATAGGTTTGTGCTGTTAGGATTTTGTCTTTTGGATATTGCTGTGTCTATGTTATTGTGCCCCTCCAGTTCTTAGGAACACATGGTTTGGACCCAGAGTGTATCTCTGCTGCCATGTGCTCAGGGCTGCATAAGTTTTAATCTGTAGTTTCCTGTTTCAGTTTTTTCTGCTCTCTTCACGTGCTCAGAGGCCTCCTGCCACCCAACACCCCCATCTTCTCTTTTGTTATTCTTGCATTGTTCAAGAGAGCTATTCCTTTGTCTTGTCTTCAGTAATCAGTACTGTGTGTAAAGTTTTTGTAGACCTTCTGCTCAGCCAAAAGTTTTTCTTCTGCTCTTGTAAGTCTGATCTGGTCATCTTCCATGAGTCTTGTCCTACATCCTCCTTCCCGAGAGTAGGACTCAACAGAGTTACACTGTCTCAGCCCATTTCCAAAGTTTTGGGCTCTTCGTCCATGGAGTTCTTAGCTGAAGAGCTCCCTCCCTCTTCTACAACAGGCTTTCAGACTCTAATTTGGATGTTACTTGGTTAAACTATAGATCTCTTCTGTAATTATGGAGAATGTAAAGGGACAGGACTTTCGAGTTTCTCTTGACCCAAATTTGGGCTACTTTTGTTGTTTTGGTTGTGATAAGAGAACATAGCATTTTGTGAAATAAATCTTGTACTTAGGTTTTGGGAAACTAGACTTTCCATACTCAGCCTGCTTGATCAGGAAAAGG
>NW_024828649.1:0-1471 GCF_019175285.1 Sceloporus undulatus
GCGATTGCAAGAGCACTCTGTTCTTCAGGGACAGAAGCTGATTTCGTCAGTGTTTTCTAAGGGACTAAAGGGTCTGAGAAGAGGGATAGTTGGTCCCACGCAAAATCAAGTCCATCCATTGGTATCAGTCTTGTTGCTTCTTACAGTCTGGTGTATCTTCCTTGTAGCTGCTCTGGATGTAACCCACAGACAACCAGATATCAATATTGAACAGAGCCAGTAAGCTTTAGCTGAAAGACCTTATCTCCCTGAATGAATCTGCCCAAGTTTTAAGGTCTTTGGTCTCAGTTTTAGGACTGTGGCTTTCTCTTAGTCTTAGCAGCATCAGAAGGACATTTGGGGAGAGCCTTCTCTTGTGGGATTTCCTCTATGTAAAACCGATGTAAAAGGAAACACTTTGCGGTGGGGTTGTGTTTATTTATTGTGATCTGTATTTTTATATTATTCCAATCTGCTTTTAAATTATTGTTTCAACTGGAAGAGTATTTAAATATGTTTCACTGTGAAGTGTAATAAAGTTCTTTGGAGGAGAAGAGGTTCTCCCAGAATGATCCTGACTTCAGAAATGACTGTATTCTTTGGTCTCTTGGACTTTTTCAGGCCTCAGGATCTAAATTTAACTGCCGTAAATGAAAGTATCTTGATAGAAAATCTGGAAATCTTCAGAAAAATGGTTTTGATTTTGTCATTGAAATATTTACTATTCACTTACTTACTTGAGTGAGACTGGGATATTAGTCACATCAAAGACACAACATTCCTTCTGTCCATCCGACTTCTTCCTCTCAGACTTACTACCCAACGTAACTAATGAACCTGTAAAGGCTTTCAGAAATACATGGTGTTTGAGCCTGATATTAAAGAGGGAAAGTCATCTCTGTCCACTATTCTTCTCTGGTTAGTTGTTTAATATAAATGTCAAAACTTACATGTCTGGTTGTAAAAACTAAGATTTCTCTCCAACCCTTAACAGTGATAAAGTGTTTTTAAACCATGGTTGTAAAACCTTTCAGCTCCTGTAACCCAAAGAGCGAAGCTAGTTTCTTTGCCAATGAGCAAAACCTGGGCTTTTGGTCCACAAGACCAAAGACTGATCTTCATGTGAAGCGATGGCCCAGGAGTGAAGCGCAGGCCTTCCAGAGTCAGGCAGAGGTTTGCTTCTGGGGCCTGTAGGAAGTCTGTGAGTATCGCCTTCGCTTTACATGGTCCTCAGGAATAGACTATATACTTTCTATATGGCATGCTTTTTGAAATGTATATTGGCAATGTGAAAAAAATGAGAAGGATAAATGACACAGAGGATAAAGAAACATACAAAGATAAACCAAGGGCCCACTGTACTCTAATATCCAATCAATAAATCAAACTACATTTTCAGATGCAAACTAATGGTGGCATAGTCTAAGGTCAAAGCAGGAGAAGCCCCACTTCTATCATTACTGGGAGAGATGTCCCTTTGGGACCAAAGACC
>NW_024828650.1:0-1471 GCF_019175285.1 Sceloporus undulatus
CCCCCCCGAGGCTCCCCACCTTTGAGCACCGTCAAGTGTTTCCCTGAAACGTTGAGCTGCTGGCATTTGACCTCCGGGGGCGGCAGGACCGTCAGCATGGTGCTCACTGAGGGGAGGGGAGAAGGGGGTGAGGGTGCCAGTCTGGGCCGGGGAGGCAGCGAGCCCGACCCCCCCCCCCCAGAGACGCCCTCGGGGCCTTCTCACCTTGGGCCTTGAAGGCGCCTTGCTCCTCGCGGAAGGTCTGGGAAGGGGCCCGGTCCTGTAGGATGCTCAGGTAGCCGCGCTCCCTGACCTCGGCCTTCTCTTGGTCCCGCTTCCAGACGGTCACCACGATCTGAGGAGAGGAGGGAGGGAGGGAGGGGCGTCGCCCGCGGGACCTTGGCTGCACCCCCCCCCCCCAAAGAGGATGGGGCCCCCCTCACCTTGGCCTTGAGGGTGGCCGGGGGCAGCTTGTCCAGCGAGATGGTCAAGGGGAAGATCACCTCGTCCGTCGAGACGATGGGCTCCTCGAGGGGCACCTGCGGGGCGGAGGGGGCCGGTCAGGGCTCCTCTGGGGGGCAGCAGCCCCGAGCCCTCCCCTGCCCGCCCCCTTCCGTCCCCCCGGCCTTCCTCACCCCGGCGGGGGGCTTCCCCGAGGCTCCGTGGCCGTGGGTCAGCAGCGCCCGGCATTGGCGGAAGGGGCTCCGGGGGGCGCCCGAGGCGGCGGGGGCCGAGGAGGACGAAGAGGAGGCCGCCGAGGGACCCCCACCCGCCGCGGCCCCCTCGCCCTCGGCGGCCCCCAAAGGCGGCTGGCGGCGGGGCCCCTGCTCCTCCTGCGGCTCCTCCGGGTCCCCGAGCAGGAGAGGCTCCGCCGCGGCCTCGCCCCCCGCCCCGGCCCCCGGACTGACGCTGGCCAGGGCCGAGAGGGAGCCGGCCAGCTCCCCCCAAGGCGCCCGGGAGCCCCCCGAAGACGAGGAGCAGGAGCGGCAGCGCAGGACCAGCAGGAAGCGGACCGTCTCGCCCAGGTAGAGGTGGTTCCGCCGCGGGAGGGCCCGGTACCGGCCCGGTTCGCCCATCAGCACCTCCCGGGCCGGGAAGGGCACCGCCGGGAAGTACATGAAGTAATCGCACTGGGACTCCATCGCCGCCTGGCCTCGCCTGCGGAAGAAGGGCCAGGAGCCGGAGCCGGAGCCGGAGAAGGGTGGCTCAGGGGCGGCCGGGGGGCATGATGGGGAGGGTCTCGGTGTGTCTGGGGCCGAGGAAGGGCGAGGGCTCCTGGGAGGGAGGCCAGCGGAGGCCGGCCGGGGTTGGCGGCGCTGCAGGGCGGAGGCAGCCGGAAAGGAAGGACGGAAGGAAGGAAGAAGGGAAGAAGGAGGAGAGAGAAAGAGCCCAGGGAGGGAGGGAGGCAGGCGCGGAGGAGGAGGAGGAGGAGGGCCTTTCCTGGGAGCTGGGGCTCCAGGGCCGCCCTTCTCCGCTCCCGCCTCCAGCCCCA
>NW_024828651.1:0-1471 GCF_019175285.1 Sceloporus undulatus
CAGCTTTTCTGCAGCTGTGGCTGTAGAATGAAGAGAGAAGGAAGCAACGTTGAAGGAGAGCTGGTTCCTTTTTCTTTTCACAGCTTCCCAAACAAAGTCCTGCTGGCAAACTTGACTATCACTTTTGCTCCCAGGAAACAATAGTTTTAGTGCACATCTCTGGGGCAATATCTCCAGAGCTAGACAAGGGGTGAGGTGGGAGTCTACATAAGATGCTTGAGTAGTTATTTATTTGGACGAGAAGTAAAGCAACATTGGAAACTAGACTTGTTGTTTCATTTGTTCCAAATCTCAAAGTTTGGGCCTCCAAGTGTTAAACTATTGCCTCCATTTTAGGCAGATCACAAAACTATTTTCCTTGACCTGGCATCAGCTTAAAGGAGGATGGCTCTGCTTTACCTCCCTGGTGTATGAATCATTCTGACTGTGTATTAAATGAAGGGCAAAGGAAGCTACAAGGAAGCTACACATTAAATACAGAGGCCTGTTACAGACAGCCAAAATAAAGCTGCTTCGAGTCACTTTGGAGTTATGATATTTCAATGATACATGCGTCCTAAGAGTCCAAAGGCCGCACCAAAGCCACGCTCCACTCCTAAGGACTGGAATGCAGCTTTGGTGAAGCTTCCAGACTCTTAGGACTCATGTATCATTGAAATACCATACCTCCAAAGTGACTCGAAGCAGCTTTATTTTGGCTGTCTGTAACAGGCCTATATGACATTGTAAGCAACTTCACTAATATCATCATTCAAATCTCACAATACTGTAGGCAACTTTACCAATCATCACTCAGCTCTCACAGCACTGTAGGCAGGTTGATGTCCTGAACACAAGCCAGAAAGTACCCAAGGAAGCAGGTAGTTGTTGTGTAAGAGCTGATGGTAGTCAGTCCAGTCCAAGTCAGATGAAAGGATAAGCATGAGGTTTATCATCAGCTGGTCTAAGAGTTGTTAACAAGTCAGGAATCAAGATACAAGAGCCAGCAAGGAATAAACAAAGACATAGCCAGTCTGAGGCCAAAGAGAGAGCCAGATTTCCATCAGTCACCCAGATAAAATGGTTGAGAAGAAGGAAGATACAGAAGAGCTGCTGGGAGATTTATGGCCAGTTATCTCAACAACACCAGGAGCCTAATTAATTAACTTCTCAGATTTAAGCACTGATGGGCTTGGTGCTTCACTCTTGGTTGTTCAATGAAGGATGGGTGTGTGTAATCTTCAGCATCTTCAGCTTCTGCCATCTCCTGTTGGGGAGTAGGGTAACCCACTGCCCCATCCCCCATCTCCTCAGACTCAGAGACAGCTCCACTATCAGGAGCTGCCTCTTCCTAGTAAGCTGCCATCTCCTCCTGAACTGAGTCCTTCAGAAGTTGAGTTACGACACCTAGCCAGACATCATTCAGATCTCTTCAGTGTCTTTGTTCAGTGTCTATTGACTCTGGATGTTGTGAGATTGGATATGGACATGC
>NW_024828652.1:0-1471 GCF_019175285.1 Sceloporus undulatus
TTCAAATGGAAATAAAGGTATGAGACTTTAAATATTTAAAGGCATTATTTCCCCACATTTCTGTTTCAAAAGAACAGCCAAGACTGTAGTACTATGTATGTATACAGTAAATTTCTTAATATATTGTATGTACAGAGTGAAAAGGAAAAGGAAGCATTGTGGTAGTTGCATGTTTTCAACAGGTGTCTTCACAGGCCCATACTCACCATTTCCCTTTACATGCATTGAGCAGTGGAGTAAATGCAGATATAAACACAGGAGCTTTGAAGATTTAGTAGATTTTAGTTGGGGTGGAGATGATTGTTGCAGTGCCCATCCTCCTCTATCTGCTTTTAGTGTATACCCACAGAGTATCAGATAAAGATATAAGCATTATTGGGCACAATTCAGTATTAATTGTGTGTTGGACTGTGGTCTTGGGTATTGTTTTTCTTAATTTGGACATGGTTGTGCTGATACACCTGTTGAATTTCTTTAGATTGCTACAAATTGATCTTCTTTTCCTCCCAACATTAGAGGCTTGCAGACACAAATCTTCTAGTCCACACTTTGCTCAGATTTGTGATCATCCTATATATTGTGTTATTTTCTGCATCAGGGAATCAATCAAGCAAGCAACTTCTCCCACACCTGAAACCAAGCCCTGGATATTGAATGCATCACCTTTTACAACCTCCTTTCTTTCTTTCAGCTGTGTGTGTGTGCGCGCGTGTGTGTGCACATTTATGTACATTTAAGCTTGATTAATTTATAAGACTTTGCTAAATATAGATGAGCTTAATCTATAACTCAAAAAGTTTTCCTCCAAGAATATGCATACTAAGGTAATTACCCTTCTCCTGGCAAACTAAATTAGTTTCTTTCCCCTTCCCTAATGAATATACATATGTTATTACTAAGCCTTCTCAAATGTGGCCTCTTTGCAGAATGATTCCAGTAGGTCTCTTCTGCCATTCTGTAATGACTGCATTTCAAACTAAAAATGTTATCATATAAGTAACAGCATTCTTCTTTACTGTAAGTTGCCTTACAAAATTAAAGGTTTGGAGTAATAAAAATTATTCTCAGGTTTCCCACCATTATCGCAAATAAGGAAACATGCAATGTTGCATACATACAGTGAAAACATATAAAAATTCAGTCTTACTATCATGGCTCCATCCTATGGAATCCTACAATTTGTAGTTTGTAGTGGCAGCAAAACTCACTCACACAATAAGCAACATATATCAAAATACAAATTCTAGAATTCCATAGCATTGAGCCATAACAGTTAAAATGGCACCACACTTCATTATTTCTACAGTGCATATTAGACCTAAATGTACTATTTCTCCCTAAACCTAAACTTTGACAGACAGGCATAAATCCAATTATTAGTTTTGACTACAATGGACTCATTCAACCAATTCAAAGTTGGTAAATCAATGTACATTCCACTGATACAGTAGATCTACTCTAGCTGAGACTG
>NW_024828653.1:0-1471 GCF_019175285.1 Sceloporus undulatus
ATTGAAGTTGGATTGCAACCGCCCGCTCGATCACCTTCCCCAAAAATGGCAATAGCGAAATAGGCCGATAATTGTTGTGCAACAGGGGGTCGAGGGAGGGCTTTTTTAATAGAGGTTTAACTACGGCCAATTTCAAATTTGTTGGAAATTGCCCATCCCTCAGTGAGGTGTTAATAATCCACTGTAACAGCAAAGTTACAGCTGGGCCCCCCTGTGCCACTAGCCATGAGGGACAGGGATCGAGAGGGCATGTTGTCTTCCTAACACTTCCAAGGATCTTGTCCACATCCTCGGTACTGACAGACTCAAACTGATCCAGACTAACCAAGTTCACGGATGCCCTGGATACCTCTACTCTAGGATCTGCTCTAAGGCTGGCATCAAGACCTTCGCTTATCCGAGAGATTTTATCTGCGAAGAAGTTGTTAAATTGGTCGCAGCAGGCCTTAGAAGGTTCAAGGATCTGGTTCAGGGCAGGAGGGAGCTGAGTTAGCGATTTATAGCCTACCGTTCCACTAAAGGATTATTCAAATGGTGAAAATAATCCTGGTAGAATGTCAGTTGAATCTTTGTTGTTCACATGCATTTCGAATGCATGTGATTAAGTTTTTTGTGGGGCTGCCAAAAAAGTCATTTAACCCGGGATAATAGATGTTGGATTTTCCTCTAAGTTTTTCTAAAATATTTGCATTGTTGGCTGCATGAATAATCAATGTGAATAGGCCTGGGATAAAACTCAGCATGCCTTGAACGTGCTTCGTATGCATTCACATCATCGATTCCATGTTTATGCAAGTACTGGCATTTGTGAGCACCCGAACTTGCAGAGATGTGGTTCCATTGTGTGAATAATAAACCCAGAATACATGAGTGAGATTATTTGCATAGTCACACTTAGAAAAACAACATCTGAATAACCCCTACAAGTAGTGCTCAAGGGGACTAACACTAATAAAATATACAAAATAAAATACAGCATTCTAACTAAAATATTTAAATCTGCTAGAAACATATAAACCTTTCAAAACCAAAATGGAAACAAACAGTATATGTTCTGTCACAAGGTCTCAACCCAGGTCTAAACTACACTTGTGGGAACAAGAGTTGCTTGTAGGGAGAACTGTGTGAACTGATATATAGTAAGATTGCAATAAAGTCTGAATCAGAATTTAAAGCATGACTGTTTGATATATTGTTTTTAAGGTTTTTAACTTGTATGAAATTTTGATGTATTGTACTCCATTGTATTGTAATATGTTATAGCTATGATATGTGAACCGCTTTGATCTGGAGGAAAGGCGGTATACAAATAAAAGTTTTATTATTTATTTATAATGTTCTGCCTCCTGGGAGTCATCTCCATGTGTTCATAATCAGAAATTATTTCTTGACAATGTACTGATGTGAAAAAAGGAAGAAACTAAGACTAAATATATTTAATAAAAATGGCTTATTTAGAAAATCATTGTAG
>NW_024828654.1:0-1471 GCF_019175285.1 Sceloporus undulatus
CCTTTTTGAACATTTTTATTTAAAAAAATAATTTTATTATTAAAAACAAGGCTTTCCTACATCAAATATCAAATAACAAATGACATTAATAGTTACAAAGTGTTCAATCTTCAATTAAATAATATCTATGCCAAACTATAACTAATGTATTATGTAGTCTATGGCCCCATACCGACAGGCCAAAATAAAGCTGTTTCGGATCACTTTGGAGGTATGCTGTTTCAATGATGCATGCGTCCTAAGAGTCCAGAAGTGCAGCTTTGGTGCAGCTTCCAGATTCTTAGGATGCTTGCATCATTGAAACAGCATACCTTCAAAGTGACCTGAAGCAGCTTTATTTTGGCCTGTCTGTAGCTTTCCTTTTTCTTTCTATTCTCCTCCTTCCTTCTATCATTCATCTTACTAACTTTTTTCCTACTTCTTTATTCTTTATAACTCCTAACTCCTCACTTTACCTTAGATCTTTCTTTTTTCTCTCCTCCCTTCACTAACCTTCTAAATAACTTACTCATGCCTTCAATCATCAACTCCCCACTCATTCTGACCTCCTTCCCAAATTCTGGCAGTTTATAAAATTATTGTATGTGACTTTCCATTGTAGTCTTTCTTTAGTAACTTGCTTTCTTTTTTTTAATTAAATATTTATTGAATTGAAAAACTAACACAGATACAAGTACATAAACACCCGATCCCACACTACAAAACAAAACCTACACACACACACACACACACAAACATCCAAAAATCCCAACAACTACTAAATCTAAAAATCCCATTACATTTCAACAATATTTTTGGTACTTCCTTTAGCTTACTGAGTATTCTCCATTCCTTATACCAGTTTTCACACTAACTCTTGCTTTTCCACTACATTTTACACCTTGGGAGTCGTTCCTTTCACTTAATACATCTTTTGTCCCATTTCCTAGCTAAGAAACCCCATAATAAGCTACTGAGACCTGAGCTAATACCATACTTGATCACTCATTCAATTATACCTTTAACCTCCTATTCCTTTGACACCGCTATACATATTTCCTCCTTCATTTTCTCGTGTAAATATAATTCCCATGATTTCCATTCCTTGTGGAAATAATCTAAAGTACAATCTTTCAGGTGGTTAGCTTATCCAGCTCATAAAGGTCTGACACTTTTAGCCACCAGTCTTCTACTGAGGGGATCACCTCCGACTTCCAAAATGTAGCAAATAACATTCTTGCAGCCGTTATCATATAAAATAATACTTTTTCTTCTTCTTTCTTCAGATTCCAGCTTTCGGTTAAGTTCAGAAGGTACACCTTAGGGTCTGCTCTCACTGACAAATTAAATATTTTCTTTATTTCTTTATGTATTTCCATCCAAAATCTTCTAGCCTTCTGACAATGCCACCATATTTGATGTAGGAAAGCCTTGTTTTTAATAATAAAATTATTTTTTAAATAAAAATGTTCAAAAAGGAAATGAAAGGGAA
>NW_024828655.1:0-1471 GCF_019175285.1 Sceloporus undulatus
ACACACACACATATATACAGATGGAGCATACCCCTTTCCTAAGTGACTAAAGGCAGCAATTCTCACGATATTCCGCGCTAAACAGTGACCTCATTCTTCACCCCCGGAAGTTAAAAATATTGCGCCCCATTCAGAGCCCCACAGAGCATGCGCAAAGCTGCCAAAGCGCATTGGCGAACTCACATTGTATTGGGCTGGTGTGGTCATCCAATCTGCACTGGCCTCGCTCTGCGTGAATACGCATTGGCTGATGCGCAAGACCTCGATCCGGAAGGCCGCCCAGGTGTGGATGAATGTTGCGATATGACGCGAATACGAATCGTCAAAGCGTATTCAGAGAGCGCGAGTGTGAATGAATGATGTGTTATAACGCGAATACGCATCGGCCAATGCGAACGGACGCTCAAAAAGCCCCTGTGTGGTAAGGTCCAATGAGTCTGGCTCAGCATGCAGCCCAGGACCTGGTAGCCCTGCGTGGAGTGAAGAGTGGCTCTCTGAATTCAACTGAGATTAAATTGATAGTGTTTTGGCATGCACTTTTATAGGATGAAATATATCCCAGGGCAGTTTTGTGATTAAAGTGAAGTTCCCAGGAGGGAAGAATAGAACTGGCAGTCTGTAAATGGCTGGACAATCACATGAATTTCCCTTGACAAAGGAGTCTCACTTCCAAAGGGAGGTAATCTTGGACTTCTGTTCATGTGTAGGCCCAAGGTTTATCACCCATCATCCCTCTTATCAGTGAAAGGATTATGCAGATTCTGGTCTTAATTGATCTATCCTGCCTGTCTACCCTGGCTCCCCTCATGCTCAGCCAGGAGGATCTCAAATATGGTCCTTTTATGGCATGGCTAATTTTCCTGCACTGGGGTGCCCTCTCGGCTACCTGCCTTTTCTCAGCCCTTTAATATTAAGTTTATATAGAACTGAGGGACCCTGCATAGGACATAAAACTGGAATATTTGGGTGTAGAGAAAGTAGAGAAAGGCCCCAAGGTGGCCTAAGGTAAAATATTAAAATGAGTTGATGGACCTCATTCCTCAGTATGTTTCCTATCTTTATTTTATATTTCTCTGGTAGTACAGGTAGCAAGGAACTGACCTGAGATACTTCTAACAGAATGGTCCTTATGGGTCATTAATACTTGCTTCTCAAAGAGATAAAATAGGGAGACATAGACTGGGAAGGCAGCAACCATACATTCCAGTGTAAATAGGAGAGGGGTGGGCAATCTTTATTGTGTGTCAAGGACCATATAGCCCTTCAGGTGTCATGTATTGCATCAGAGGACACTTGTGTATCAGGGGACACATATTGGTGGAAGCTAGAGCCTGTAAGGGATGGGGATGATGGACAGGTTGCTTACCTGTAACAGTATTTCGTCGAGTGGTCATCTGCGAATACATACAAATGGGTTTCACTGCGCCTGCGCAGTGCTGCTCGGAACCTACTGGAATCACTGGGCAGAGTT
>NW_024828656.1:0-1471 GCF_019175285.1 Sceloporus undulatus
AAAAAAAAAATCCTCCAGAAAAGACCAATGTTAAAGCCCCTGATGTTTCAACAATTTGTGGCAGTGAGCTCAATCAACTCTGCCTCTGCTGTAGATTTCCTTGGATGAACAAAAAATGAAATAAAAATAGAAATAAAATATAGAGCTAGTCTGCTAGCTCCGCCCCTAGTGACTCACAGATGTGACTCACTGAAGATGTGACTACAAGCACACTCTTCCTAGAGTTAAAAAAAAATTAAACAGTCACCACTTAAAATGGCTGCCCAGCTACCTCTCTCCTCCTCCTCTCTGTAGCAGGAAATGATAAAGATGTTGAATAGCACTGGGCCCAGGACAGATCTCTGTGGCATTCCACTAGTCACTTCTCTCCAGGACAAAAAGGAGCTATTATTGAACACACTTTGGGTTTGGCCAGTCAACCAATTACAAATCCACCCAACAGTTACATCATCAAGCCCACATTTTACTAGCTTGTTTGCAAGCATATCATGGGGGACCTTGTCAAAGGCCTTACTGAAATCAGGATATGCTATATGTACAGCATTCCCTTTGTCTACCAAGTTGGTAACATTTTCAAAAAGGAGATCAGATTAGTCTGGCATGATGTGTTTCTCAGAACCCATGTTGACTTTTCGTGATTATAGCATTCTCTTCTAAATGTTCACAGACTCTCTGTTTAATGCTGTGCTCTAAAATCTTTCCTGTATTGATGTCAGACCAGCTGGGCACTAATTGTAGACACACTCTGACTGTAAACTGGCTGTTGCAGCAGGTTATTTAATAGAGGTATTGGACTTTCATTTTATTAACATGTTTTAGATAACTTAAAAACTGTTTTAAGCGCAAGCTGAGTGGGAGAGAATACCATGAATTGCTGGAAAATGAGAGATGTACTCTGGTGTTGTTGTGGGCAAAATGTTATTAAGCTGTGCTGCTGTTAAAAGACTTTTGTTTAGCCTACTGATGTGTTTCAGAAAGACTCTTTGTCAAGAGATGATTCTGTTTTAAACTAGTTTTAATTTGATTGCTTATTTTATTGTTTTTAACTTTTGTACTTTTAATGGTTGTAGCTGTATTTTGTATGGTGTAAAGTGCTTTGGATCCCATCATGGGAGAAAGAGGGATATAAAACATATTTCTTGGTTCAGTGTGTGTGTTTATGTGTATGTTTGTGTGGGCACTGAACAAAGGAATATGTTGCAAAATTTAGAAAAGTGAAAAATAAATGCATTCCTATTTGGATAAGTGTATTCCAATATGCCATTAGTTCACAAAGTTCAAATGGGGTTAGTTTGTTTCGAAATGTAAACCTTTCTCTTACTTCTGGGCACTATATACATTGTGGGAGAGGGGCCTTGTTCTTTATAAGCATGAATCTTTTTGCAAGGCAGTTGGACAGTAGGCAAGTAGAAATTGTCCATACCAATTTAAGTCCCTTTTTAATTCCTTAATGCTTTTTCTTTCTTTTTTT
>NW_024828657.1:0-1470 GCF_019175285.1 Sceloporus undulatus
AGGCTTCTTGGGGAAAAGACCTCCCTTGGCCCTGCAGTGGCTCAGAGAGGGCCCAAGAGTGTTAAAATGGCCTCCTCTTCCCCAAAGGGATGCAATGGGATACTGAGGGGCAAAACATTATTCCTATTTTAAGGCAACAGAATGTGCTGTTGCCCCTGAGATACCCTGGGGGCCAATGTGACCCCCCCATCCCCAACAGTAGCGCATCCTTGTCTTAGACATATTCAAGTAGACCACAAGTTGAACATGAGTCAACAGTGCGATTCAGCAAACAAAGCCAATGCGATTTTACGCTGCATCAATAGAAGTATAGTGTCTTGATCAAGGGAAGTAATAGTGCTACTCTATTCTTCTTTGGTCAGGCCTCACCTGGAATACTGGGCTCCACATTTCAAAAATGATGTGGAGAAACTGGAGCGCATCCAAAGAAACTAAAATGGTGGAGGGTCTGGAAACCATGCCCTATGAGGAACGCCTTAGGGAGCTGGAGATGTTTAGCCTGGAGAAGAGACAGTTAAGATGTGATATGATAGACCTGTTTAAATATTTGAAGGGATGTCATATTGAGGATGGAGCAAGCTTATTAATTAGCTTACTTGCTAATTAGCTTACTTGCTGTTCACCGCTATGATCTTTGGAATAGCGGTATATAAATAAAACAAATTATTATTATTATTATTTATTTTCTGCTGCTCCAGAGACTAGAACATGGAACAATGGATGCAAACTGCAGTAAAAGAGATTCCACCTCAACATTAGGAGTTACTTCCTAACAGTAAGGGCTGTTTGACAGTGGAACAAACTCCCTCTGAGATTTTGGTGGAGTCTCCTTCCTTTAAACAGAGGCTGGATGGGCATCTGTTGGGGATGCTTTGATTGGTGCATGGCAGAATGGGGTTGGACAGGATGGCCCTTGTAGTCTCTTCCAACTCTATGATTCTATGAATCTAGACCTCTGGGAGCCAGGAGGGGAAGGCAGGAGCAAAGCCAGGATTGCATAGCTCTCTGTGGACAGGAAGGGACCTCTGGGAAGGGCCAGGAGAAGGGCATTGGAGATTGGGGGGGCAGCCACCAACCTGACAGATTTTAACAACAACAATAACAATAATAATAATAATAATAATAATAATAATAATAATAATAATATTTCCCGATGGATAAAGGTGGTTTTACAACCATAAAATAGCCACAAAGCAACAATAGCATCCAATTTACACACAGTAAAACAACAAGTCACCAAAAATTCAATTTGGGACAAATAAAAACATTGTTTAAAATGCACAATTGTGATCAGAAGTGGGATTTTTCCTTAAATTCTTTACAAGAGGTCGGGTGAGTAATAATAATAATAATAATAATAATAATAATAATAGGTTTTATTTATATACCGCCCAATCACTGGGAATCCGAGCGGTTTACAATAGGGATAACAGACAGTTCCCTGCCCACAGGCTTACAATGTAAAAGACA
>NW_024828658.1:0-1470 GCF_019175285.1 Sceloporus undulatus
TTTGTTTTGTTTTTGTTCTTATTATTACCATCTACATCTTTCTCCTTCCTACCTCCTTTATTTTTTAAACCACATGTGAAGACTAGATTGGGTGCAGAGGCTGAAATTCTATCTAGCAAGGTAGACGGGTAAGCGGTATCCAATAACATTTCAGTGGCGTGAAAAGCCTATCTAGAAAGGCCTGCCGAAAGCGATCCGTCGTAACAGTCTTTTTAAAGGCTTCGAAGGGGGTGAGGTGAGGGATCTCTTCCGGAAAGTCCATCAAACCGAGGAGAGGGCGAAGAAGGTCCTCTGTGTTTGTTGTGCCAATCTAGTCTTCTTAGGCTTTAGGAGACTTTTTCCAGTGAGGGGAGGATTGTGTGGAAGAAGGCACTCCTGCAAGTAGTCAGAACCCAAGCCATGTAGGGCCTTAAAGGTTACAACCAACACCTTGTATCTTGCCCAGACACTAATGGGCAGCCACTGGAGGGATTTAAGAACTGGTGTAATGTGGGCAGTTCTAGAAACTAGAAACTACAAATTCCATGATTTCACAGGATGTTGCTATAAAAATTATATTGGAACCATTGCTGCATGCAATGTAGCTTTCTAGAGCATTTGCCCCCATTCTATAGGAAGGGCAATGGGTCCTTACCCACAGAGGACACATTTTCATAGGTTTCCATCATCACCTCATTGTACAGAAATTTCTGCTTTGGACTCAAGAGTAGCCATTCCTCCTCTGTGAAGAACACTGCCACATCTCAAAAGGTAATCTGCAATAGAAAATAGCCTTCGCTGAAAGACAGAGGATTGTAAATAACACCCCCATTGCATCCTAGTCAGTCAAATTCCCAATGGCTCCACCACAAAAAAGGAGGTCTGGACACTTACCTGTCCGGAGGTCTTCTTTCCTCCAGTTTCTTCCACAAAGGAGGAATTGAGGGTCCTTTCTCTTCTCTCCCTTCCTTTGGAAGCATCTTGGTTCTTTCCACACCTGCAGAAAATACAAAGTGATTTTATGTGCACACATTTATGCAATCGTTCACGGATCACCAAAAATACAATTCAACAGCGCTAAGGGCAAATCAAACCTGAACCTTCCCTAAAATTCAAACTAAATCCATTGGAAACCAGGATATAAATTAGTGATGATATTACTATTATTATTACTACTATTATTAGTCTTGCCTCCAAACCCTCAGAGAGAGACTCTTGTGAATGCTGGAAGACTAAGATAGTTCACTGGGCCTTTCGGGGCATACAGACCAGCATCCTTAGCCAGCATGAGGGCGAAGATGGCGTCTGCACAGCACATTCCTGACTCTTTCCTCATGCCGGCGTGACGATGCACACTGCACCACATTGCAGGTGATGTCATGGCATTCCTCTAGTGCTACATCCAGATGACGCAGTTCCAAAGGAGAGAAGAAAAGCAACACCGTTGGTGGATATGGCACTTTTTCCCCAGTGCAGAAAGGGGCTCCTTTT
>NW_024828659.1:0-1470 GCF_019175285.1 Sceloporus undulatus
GCGCAAGGAGGAAGGGAATGGAGGTGGGGCTGCCTCCTCCTCTCCCTTCCTTCCTCCGGGTGCAGGCACCCGAGGGGAGGAAGGGACGGGGGGGTCCCTCCTCCTCTCTCTTCCTTCCCGTGGGTGCAGGCACCCGCAGGGAGGAAGGGATGGGGGTCCCTCCTCCTCTCCCTTCCTTCCCGCAGGTGCAGGCACCCATGAGGAGGAAGGGATGGGCAGGCCGCCTCCTCTTCTCCTCCCCAGGACTGCCAGGCAACCGTGGGGAGAAGGGGACGGAACTGCAAACCCCAGCGGGCTTTGCGACTGGAAGTCCTGCCCCTTTTCCCTCAGCGGCCTCCCTAATTGGTTGGGAGGCTGGGAAGGGGCGGGACTTCTGGCCGCAAAGCCCACTGGGGCTTGTAGGTCTCCCAACCAATCAGAAAGATATCGGGCAGGACTTTCGTCCCCAAAGGGGGTCGCGGCCCAACAAAGGTTGGGAACCGCTGTTCTAGATTGTAAGAGTTTTTTCTCAGAGGATCAGAGTGTATAGGAAGGATTGTATGGGAGGAGGTGTTCCTTCAAGTAGACTGGACCCAGGCCATGTAGGGCTTTATAGGTGATAACCAACACCTTGTACTTTGCCTAGAAGCTAATAGGCAGCCAATGTAGTGATTTTAAAATAGGTGTAATATGGTCGAACTTGGATTTTCCGGTGACCAGTCTGGCTGCCATGTTTTGTATCAATTGGAACTTCCGGACATGGCACAAAGGTTGCCCCATGTAGAGCACATTGCAGAAATCAAGGCAAGAGATTACTAAAGCATGTACAACAGTTTCTAGGTCCCGCTGCTCCAGGTAGGGGTGCAAGTGGCGTATCAGCCAAAGCTGATAACAGGCACTCCTGGCTGTTACATCAATCTGAGAAGACAGTTGAAGCGACAAATCCAGGAGCACCTGCAAGCTGCGGATGCAGTCTTTCAGGGGAAGTGTAACCCCATCTAGAACTGGCGAACTTATCTCCATACCTGGATTGGGGTTACCTATCACGAGTACTTCCATTTTGTTTGGATTCATCTTAAGTCTATTTTCCCCCATCCAATCCATTACTGACTTCAGACAATCATTCAGGGGGGAGATACCCTCCTTGGTCACTGAAACAGCCTGAGACATAGAGAAATAAATTTGGGTATCATCAGCGTACTGATAACACCCCGCCCCATGTCTCCGGATGATCTCACCAAGCAACTTCATGTAAATGTTAAACAGCATGGGGGATAGAATGGCACCCTGAGGGATGCCAGATGTCAGCTCTCTCGTAGAGGAGCAGCTGTCCCCGAGCATCACCATCTGGAATCTGCCCGAGAGGTAGGAACGTAGCCACTGCAAGGCAGAGCCAGTGATTCCCAACTCTCTCAGGCGTTCCAGAAGGATACCATGGTCTATGGCAGGGGGAGGCAACCTTTTTGAGCCGGGGGCCGGGTTGCTGTCCCT
>NW_024828660.1:0-1470 GCF_019175285.1 Sceloporus undulatus
GACTGAGGAAGTTAATTTATTTCCAGAGTTTGGAAGAAGGATTGAGGCAGGCAAAGAGGGAAGTGTTCACTCATCATAATTCAGGGCTGGGGAAGGGTAAACACGGCCATCACAGATGCCTATAACATTTAAAATGTGCTGGAGCATAACTGGATGACATTATGAAGAATGAAATATCAGGCAAATAGGTGAAGGAGAGGGTTTTGCAGTGAGAATTTTTGTTTTGAGGTACTAAAAGGGGATTTGTTCCTTCTTGTGGTTTAGGGAACAATTTGAATATAACAGTGTACTTACATGAGCCAGCTGCAAAAGTTCAGAAGGATAAAAGCAGGGGATCAGGCAGTTGATCACTACAGTTTTAGGTGATCTCATTCATTGGTTCACCATAAGGCATTATAAGTCAAAGCCAACTCAGTGTCTGTTGTAATGTAAAAGTAATGTGCTTTTTAATTCTAGTGAAAAGTGCCTCTTTTTTCTAATGAGGTGAAGGACTGCACTGTGAAACAAAAGGATGGTCAGAATAATCAGGTGAGTTGTTACAGGAGCTGCCTGAAACAGCTGTGACAGGCAGGCAGAATACCCATGTTAATTCTGGGAAGTGAGCCATTGTGATTTACCAGGAGACCAGGTTTTGAAGAATCCCTGTTCAACCACATCTGAGGACGTAGACTCAAATCTATGAAAGTTCATGCTACCAGTTTCTCTCTTTCAGTTAGCCTCAAAGATGTTACAAGATCCCTTTGCTATGTCTTTAAATTTCTCAACTACAGAAACACCTTGGGTAAAACTGGACAGGTCACACCCTCTCACCCTTAGAGGAACCTCCTCTGAATGAATTTTGCAAAGAAAACTCTATGAGAGGGTTGCCAGAAGTTGGAGTGAACTTGAAGGCACAACAAAAACAAACTGCTGGAGCAGAAAAGTATTCTTTCTCTCTGTTTCTTCAGCATCTGCACTGTCGCCACTACTGGTAGAGATCCTCTGGCTCTCTCATTGCCCTGGCTATTTTTCATCTCCATCACAGGTGGCCCAGCTTCTTGGGCTGGCTGAGGCCAGCTCTTCACTGGCTTCCCTTCCTTCCAGCCTCCCACATTGAAAGGGCCATGTTCTGTTCGGCCAGCTTGCTCCACAACCCCCACAACTGTCTGCCAATCAACAGCTCCAGGAGGCTCCAGGAACCCCTCTTAGTGCCCCCCTTTGTTGCTCTCATCAATGAGGTGAGCCATGGTTGAAGTCAAGGCTGAAAACAGATAGCCCCAAAGGAGCAGCTTGCCACTGCCCCTTTGCTTGCCTGATTAGGGCCGCGGCAACTACACCACATGCCCCCAGTGCAAAAAGAAATGGCAGAAAGGCAAAGCCATGCTTTGTCTGAGAACCTGAACTTGGGGAAAAGGCGCCTTTGCTGTTGCCACGGTGGTTTTCCTCCAGAGCTGCGCATGTAAATGCCATGCCACATAAATGCTATGAAGC
>NW_024828661.1:0-1470 GCF_019175285.1 Sceloporus undulatus
GATGTAATCACATACCCTTTCAGCTTTCCCAAGAATTCTTAACAGTGCAAACTATTTAAAGATGGACAATAAGGTTATTCCAGTCAAACTCCTGTTAAGCTCAAGAGCGAGACAGAGTGCTTGAGGCCTTGGAAGTTACTAATAAAGGACAGGTTTGAGTACACCCCTGATGTACTACAAGTCTGGAGACTCAAATTCTTAAACATATATATGGATTCCAATAAACAACAAGAAGACACAAGTAATGTATTTGCTTGATCAGTTTCTCAAACGCGTAGATAGTATGTAGAGCCTAAAAAGAGTCAAAATGAAGGGACAGTGTCAGTGATCACAATGCTGTTGTTGCACAAAGTTTGAGGGAGTTTTGAAAGAGCAGCGAGCATGAAAAATATGAAGAGTCTGAGACAAGTTTGGGAATGGAATCCTGGGATTTGCAGTTTAGCTAAAGGAAATCAGATTTCTCTGCCAGAGAGCTCTAGTGTCCCTCTGAATGACAAAACCCAGAAATCTGTAGGATACAATCATGGTAGTAAAAGTGTGATCATAGTATATTCATGATGTAAAAGGGCCTCTGGGCTGCAGGAATCACTAGAATGGGACATGTTAAAATTTCCATCCCCAGAGATTGCTGTGGAGGCAGTTTAAACCTACTCACCACTCAATGATCCCGAAATGGATAGGATCTCTTTCCCCTGCTACTATTACCTCAGGGGCAGAATTATCTTGATCAGGATCACTGAGGAAGAAAAAGGCATTAGCTTCAAAAGACACCCAGCCCCCAGCTCCTGATGAAGATTCCTGCTTCTCTCGGCTAACAGTAATAGGGAGACAGACATCTGTGTATTATAGGCCATCTTGATACCTGAATGATTGGACAGTAAAAAATAGTGGACAGAAATCCCCATGGTTCCAGAGACCACTCATAGGAGCATATTATTTTGCTTACATAAATCCAGCTTACCTCATCCAAATTCAAGCCTAAATCAGGAGACAGTTGAGCCCTACTGCAAGGATTTTGCTGCTGAAGTCATTGGGCGAGTACAGCCCCGTTGCAGCCCAGGTCCCAGGTGAGCTCTAGTGGCCATATTTCGAAGCCGGGAGCTTTCTAACTTGGGAAAATGGCTGCTGGAGTTTGCCTGGGACCCAGGCTGCAGCTGGGTTGTACTTGCCTGGTGACTTTGGTGGCAAAATCCTTGCGGTAGGACCCGCTGCCTCTCAATTTAAGCTTGAATTTGGATGCAGGAAGCCAGGTTATTTAAGCAAAGCAATAAGCTCCATAGAATAATTATGGACCATGGGTTGCTCACATGTACATTAAATGCTTCCTCTTGTGGCAACAATGTGTTCTAAAATCCATGGTGGCATAATGCCATTATGAGGCCAATGAAAGGGTGATGGTCTCATCACCTGTACATGTGTTTTTCCCCTCTCCACCATTTTTTCCTAATAGTCACATCATCATCATCTCAC
>NW_024828662.1:0-1470 GCF_019175285.1 Sceloporus undulatus
AAAAATGTAACAAGGATACACCCTGTTGTGTGATTTCTGAGACAGCAGCATCTTCAAGAAGTGCCAAGCAAGTCACTGAAATAACTGTCATGGTAGAGGGGAAACGCACTCTCTATGTCAACAGAAGGCTAGAAGAAACCCCCTCAGTTGTGTCACTAGGTTTAGCATCATCGAGTCACCCCCACATTGTTTTGCTCCTATATCACACCATGCAAAATTCATATTAATATTTTTGTACTAATGTTACTCAAAAATCATAATTCTCATATATCACTGAATGTAATGTTAACAGATGAGACAGAAACAACTAGCAAAATTGAAATTATACCTTTAAATTATAATATCATATGCACATCCTAAATGTATTTGCATATACATAGTTTCATGTGGTTAGTTCATTTTCATGTGAAAATTTAGTAAGATGTGAAGTTTTTAAAGAAAATATAAAGCAGATAATTTTTTTAAAAAAATAAAATTTTAAATTTAAGATTTAAGAAAAAAATGGAAGCCTCTCCTTCATCCCTTCACTGAACCTTGTGCCACTCACACCATCTTTTCCACTGAGCTTTTAAAGGGATATGGGTGAACATCAGATGTTTGGGGAACAGTGGTGTCACACCCTTTTTGGGGTGCCACTCCTCCACACACCTAGTGATGACACCACCCCTTCACTTCTGTCAGGTGAAATAGATATCACTCTGGTCAACCACTTCCCAAAATACTGAAAAATGCCTTTTTAAAAAATATATATATTAATTTACTTCCCATGAAAATAAAATTTCTTCTGAATATTCAAACAGCATTTTTAAAGAAATAATACTCAGGCCAAAATAGCAAGGACATTCTTGAAAGTCTTGATTTTCATTGGCGATACCTTTTTGTGCAAGTGCTTTTTAGTTCCATGAGGAAGGCTCACACTGACCTTTTCCAGGGAAAGAGGAGGATAATTCACTAAAATGTAACTTTGTGCCCACAAGATTTATATTTGTATAATTATATGCATAATGTTTTATTCATGTAAATACTTTCTGGTAAAGCTCTGAGCAGAAATGTAAAATTAAGAGACATAGCCATATTTGCACATTTGTCCCCAAAAGACTGCAAATACAACAGTAAAACAACAGGGAACTTTCTCTTTGAGAATATGTATAGCTTGATTATGCGACTAGGAGAAATTCAGCAAGAGAAATGTAACATTTATTCCACACAGATAACTCTGGATGGGTACACAGTATGACCTCTGTGTATGAACTACAGATTATATACAATACATACTACATACAGTTCTCATTGGGATAAACAGAGAGGCATTTCAAATTACTTTTTTAAAATGTACTGTTCAGTTCTAGTAATTCTTGTAGTAGTGCATTGGTTTTATTGTAATGATGTCAATAACTATGGCTGTAACTGGCTTGGTTGGCATAACTATGCTAGTGTAGGTGGCATAGATACAGTCGGCCCTTCTTATAC
>NW_024828663.1:0-1470 GCF_019175285.1 Sceloporus undulatus
GGTTACTTATGGGAACGCATCTCCCTATACAATCCACTCTGCACTCTTAGAACAAGTGGGAAGAACCTGTTGGAGAAACCAGCATCCAAACATGTTTCTACTTTCCAAAAGGCATTCAGTATAGCTGCCCCTAGACTGTGGAATGGACTCCCAGAGGAGACCCGCCTTGTCACCTCCTTGGAAACTTTCAAGAAGGCAGTAAAGACAGAGCTCTTTCGCTGCGCATACCCTCCTGACCTCCTATGAAGACCACTAGTATGGAACAGCTGATCCCGTGATTGATTGATGTTTTATGTTTTTATGTCTCTATGCTTTTATGTTCTTATGTTTTTATATTTTTCGCTGTGGTTTTAATTGTGCAGTAACTAATGCTGCAATATTGTAAGTGTAATTTTAACTCTGCTGTGATCCCGCCTCGACCCATTGGGAGAGGCGGGAAGATAGAAATAAAAATTATTAGTGTTGTTGTTGTTGTTGTTGTTGTTGTTGTTGTTGTTGTTGAAGCCAACTGGGTGATCATGGGCAAGACACAATTTCTCAGCCTAAGAGGGGAAAAAGGCAAACCCCTTCTGGACAAATCATGCCAAGAAAACCCCATAATGGGGTTACAGTTGCCTTGAGTTAAAAAATGACTTGAAGACACACATTCCTACATGGCAGTGGTTGGATTAGATGGCCTTGGAGTCCTTTTCAGTGCTAAGATTCTATTAATTATATGGGGCCTGATAGAGTTCTCACAGGAAAGCATTCCATTAAATAGTAAAGGCCTTATTTCTAATACTTAACCATCATACCACACATACCCAAGATATCTGGAGCAAAGGCCTTAGATATTAAATAGAGTAAGAATGTTGTTCCAGTGTAGTGTAGTGGTCTGAGTGTTAAACAAGGACACTGGGTTTGAATCTGCACTTAGCTATGGAAACCCATTGGGTGACCTTGCGCAGAGCATACTCTCTCAGCCACAGAGAAAGATAAGGGTAAAGCTGAACAAATTCTGCCAAGAACCCCCCCTCCCCATACCCCAATATGGTCATCTTAGGGTTATTGTAAGACAGACATGACTTGAAGACAGACAACAACAACAAGAGTAAGAATAATCATTTGTGTATATCTAGGCTACTTCAAAACAGACTAGGAGCGTTCCTTTTAAATGGTGATAGGAAATGGATTACTGAAGATACAGGAAGTTAATTTTGGTTATATGAGTAATAACCTTTAAGAAAATACCGAATCACAAGTTTGAGTTCTGTGAGAGTGTTGTCTTATTTTTGTAATCTCTGTCATAATTGTTAATGTCCTACATGTTTTTATTGTTTGTATACATAATTTTAAACTAATAAAACTTTATTTAAAAAAAAAACAGACTAGGAGGTTTTGCTCCTCAAAATGGAATTTTGTGCCCATAGATAAAAACATGAGTTCCAACCATCCGGAAAAAGTGGGCTATAAATAAAGATGGTGATGATG
>NW_024828664.1:0-1470 GCF_019175285.1 Sceloporus undulatus
TCTCCCAGCGGTTTCATGTAAATGTTGAAAAGCATGGGAGACAGAATGGCTCCTAGAGGGACCCCAGATGTGAGGGCCCTCTTATCAGAGCACACGTCTCCCAGCTGCACCATCTGGAACCTCCCTGAGAGGTAGGATCAGAACCACTGGAGTGCAGTGCCCCCGATACCCACCTCTACCAGGCGCTCCAGAAGGATACCATGGTCTATGGTATCGAAAGTCGCTGAGATGTCCAAGAGCACCAACAGGGACACGCTTCCCCTGTCCATGCTCAGACGGAGATCATCAACCAAGGCGACCATGGCTGTCTCAACCCCGTAACCCGCCCAAAAGCCGGTTTGAAATGGGTCCAGATAATCCGCTTCGTCCAAGATCGATTGAAGCTGGATTGCAACTGTCCTCTCGATCACCTTCCCCAAAAATGGCAGTAGCGAAACTGGCCGGTAATTATTATGCAACAGGGGGTCGAGGGAGGGCTTTTTGAGCAGCGGTTTTACAGTGGCTAATTTTAAGCTGGATGGAAATTGCCCATCCCTCAAAGATGTATTTATAATCCAGTGTAACAATGAAGTTACCACTGGTCCCCCCTGAGCCGCTAGCCATGAAGGACAGGGATCGAGAGAGCAGGTTGTCTTCCGAACGCTTCCAAGGATCTTGTCCACATCATCGGTACTAACCGACTCAAACTGATCCAGTTTAATGGAGTCCATGGAGGCTCTGGACGCCTCTACTCTGGGTTATGCCCTAATGCCGGCGTTAAGACCCTCGCTTATCCGAGAGATTTTATCCGTGAAGAAGTTGTTAAATTGGTCACAGCAGGCCTTAGAAGGTTCAAGGATCTGGTTCGGAGCAGGAGGGAGCTGAGTTAGCTCCCTGACTACCCTGAACAACTCTGCTGGACGCGACTCTGCGGACGTGATACGAGCACCATAGAACGAGTTCTTAGCTGCTCGTATCGCCTCTCCATAGTCCTCCAAAAGGCGGTCTAGGAGAGCCTTGTCGGCTAAGCGTAGGTGTTTCCGCCAGCGATGCTCTAGCCGTCGCAGAACCCGCTTCCTCGCCTGGAGATCTTCCGTATACCAGGGCTTTCGTTTGGAAGCAGGCCTGAGAGGGCACTTGGGAGCGATACTGTGTATAGCCCTGGAAAGACCGGTATCCCAGATACCAGTCAGGGCATCAACAGAGTCGCCGTCATTTCCAACCATGTGCCACTCTAGGGCTTCCTGGAACCTTTTGGGTTCCATCAGCCTTCGAGGGTGGACCATTCTAATAGGTCCACCACCCCCAGGGGGTATCTGGGTAGGAGCCTTGAGTTTTGCCTCCACCAGGAAATGATCCGTCCATGACAGGGCGGAAATGTTAGTTATTTCCGCCCATGGATTTTCTGTGTCCGTACAAAAGACCAAATCAAGTGTATTACCCACACAATGCGTTGGACCCGAGACCAATTGGGACAGGCCCATGGCTGCC
>NW_024828665.1:0-1470 GCF_019175285.1 Sceloporus undulatus
TGTGTGTGTGTGAACACCTATATCTGTACATATGTGTATATTGCTTTTCCCCTAAATAAAACATAAAAACCTATTTCAAATGCCTTTGGAGTTCTGTGTGCTTCCGGGCCTGGTAGAGTTGAGCTGAATCCCAAGGTTACTTTTGCCCCAACCAAACTATATATCTGCTTTCAGCTAAGTACCACATTCCCCTAAAAGCATAGCTCTTGTGGGTGTCCTTCCCAGACTCCAGCATTTTGGGTAACAAAGGGCCTCTGGAATCAACCATGGAGCTAAGCTCAAGTTGGAAAAGAAACATTAGAGAACAAGCAGGTTTGTGTCCTCCTTTCCTCCTTTCATAGATATTACTCATAATTGCTTAATGGAACCCCTAAATATATCTACAAACAAGGATTTGAGCCAATTCTCAGACATTCTCTCAAACCAGTTCTTAAAATCTGTCAAGTTCATGGCTGCCTCCCAATCCCCAAGGCCCTCTCCTTTGGTGTTTCTCCAATAGTACCTCACTAAACTACAAATTCAAATATTCTACAGGATGCTGCTATCACAATTAAACTACACTTGAAAGGGATCTAGGACTCCAAGTAGACCACAAGTTGAACATGGGCCAACAGTGTGATGCGGCAGCTAAAAAGGTCAATGTGATTCTAGGCTGCATCAATACAAGAATAGTTTCTAGATCAAGGGAAGTAATAGTGCCACTCTATTCTGCTTTGGTCAGGCCTCACTTGGAATAATCCTGTGTCTGATTCTGGGCTCCACAATTCAGTTAGAACATGCCTAGAGGAGGGCAACCAAAATGGTGAAGGATCTGGAAACCATCAAGCCCTATGAGAAGCACCTTAGAGAGTTGGGTATGTTTACCCTGGAGAAAAGAAAGTTAAGAGTGGATATGATATCCATGTTTAAATATTGGAAAGGGTCATCGTATTGAGGATGGAGCAACCTTGCTATCTGCTACTACAGAAAAAGGAGACACCACAGTGGATGCAAGCCACATAGAAAGAGGTTCCACCTAAACATTAGGAGGAAACGTGAGACAGTAAGATCTTTTCCACAGTGGTATATACTCCCATAGAGTTTGGTGGAGTCCTCTTCTTTGGAGGTCTTTAAACAGAGGGTGGATGGTACTTGGAATGTGTATTCCTGCATGGCAGAAGTGGGTTGAACTGGATGGCCCTTGTGGTCTATTCCAACTCTATGATTCTATAATGCTACTGCCTCCTCTTAGAAGCCAAAGCCCAGTGTTTGTGAAGAATATGAATAAGGCTTGTATTAAAACTATCCTCCCCATTTCTGATCTCTTTTAAAACCCATGTTCCCCAGAAGGAGCAGAGCTGTGTAATAAGAAAACCCTCTCGGAAAAGAGACACAAAAGACACACAAAGAGACACACTTCCTCCCTTTTGGCCCAAGAAGCCTAGCCTCCTTCTGACACTGGAGCCCCAGGAGAGAAAGAGAAGCCTCTGT
>NW_024828666.1:0-1470 GCF_019175285.1 Sceloporus undulatus
AATCTCACTCATTTCCTAGTGGATCATCTCCATTTTGCAGCTGTTGTCCCTACTATAGTTAATATTTGTTTGCATTTATACTCCTAGAATTATAGAGTTGGAAGAGACCGCAAGGGCCATCCAGTCCAGCCCCCTGCCATGCAGGAACTCTCAATCAAAGCATCCCTGACAGATGGCCATCCAGCCTCTGTTTGAAGAGCTCCAAGGAGGGAGACTCCACTACAGTTTGAGGGAGTGTGTTCCACTGTCGAACAGCCCTTACTGTCAGGAAGTTCCTCCTAATGTTGAGGTGGAATTTGTTTCCCTGCAGCTTGCATCCATTGCTCTGGGTCTTATTCTCTGGAGCAGCAGAAAACAAGTTAGCTCTCTCCTCAATATGACATCCCTTCAAGTATTTAAACAGGGCTATCTCCTCCTTTTCTTCCAATGAGTTTAAGTGGTGTCCCTGGCTCTCGCCCTCCCCACTTTATCATCCAAACATAGGTCATGTGACATAAGTCACATTATGTCAAGATCACCCAGTGATTCTCATGACCTAAGGAGGGTCGACACCAGCCAAAATACTTTGGGCTGCTCTGATTTCCCACCCTATTACCTATGCATTCTGGAGCAATACTCGGCAGCTGTCTACACATACATATCCTACTGTGCCGCTGCACCACTCTGAGGTTGAAAACAAGGCACGCAGCATCCATCGCATGGCTGGGCACTTCTCAGTGACTTCAGAGGGATTGATTCATGCCAGTGGCAGCAGCGATGCCAGTTAGCCTGTAAACAGCCACCTGGTTGAAGGCAGGGATGGCCCAGATTTGTTGTAGAACTGACCTCTCATTGTGATAACAGTCTACAGTTGAATTGGGGCTTTGACCCTGCGTCCTGAAGACAGGTCACACCAAGTGTGAGGCAAAACATATTCATTTGGCTGATGCAGTCATACTCTCAGTAAGGATCCCTCAAGTTCCAGTCCAGTTCTCTAATCTCTAATCATTACAGCACTGGCTCAGTGGTGTCACTAGGGAGGTGCAGGGAGTATAGACTGCACCAGGTGACTCCACTTCACCTCAAACAGCTACCTTTTGGCAGAAAGGGCGGTAGCATTCATCTGCTTCCCTTTAAAATGCTTTAAGGGATGGCGGGAGTGGGGTGAAGCTCAGTGGGAGGAGAAGGAGAGGCCCCCAGAATTTTTTAAAATTAAAATTTCAAAATTCAAAATTTTTAATTTTTTAAAATTGAGATTTTATTTTTTAAAAAAATCTTTTTACATTTTCTTTTGACAACATCACATTTTAACCAAAATCTTGACTATGTATATGCATATACATTTAGGTTGTGTGTATGATATTGTAATTTGAAGTGACAATTTTAATTTTGCTCATTGTTTGTGTCACAACTATTAGCATTGCATTCAGTTGTATATGGGAACTAAGATTTATAAGTAACATTAGTGCAAAAAAGCATTACCAAGGATTC
>NW_024828667.1:0-1470 GCF_019175285.1 Sceloporus undulatus
ACACTGACAGAACTACTGCAGTCACCTGCAACACTTGTGGAATGTTTGCCTTCTTGCCTACAGATGTGGAGAACTTCACATGCACCAAGTGCAAGTTGGTAGCACTCTTGGAGGAGAAAGTCCAGCAGCTGGAGTCCAGAGTAGCTACATTTCAGCATATTAGGGAGCAAGAGGATTTCCTGGACAGAACGGAACTAACGGTCTTGGATGGGGAATACAGAGAGAAAGTTGCTGGGGCGGAGGAGGTCACTTCACATACACAGGAGGCAGACAGCTGGAGGAATGTCACACAGAGAACTAGGCCAAAAAGGGATTGTTCTGGGAGCTTGCAGCTAGAGAATCGATTTGAAGCTCTTTCTCTTATCAAGGAGGACGATGGGTGACTTCAACTATCCTGATATTTGCCGGAATGCAAACTCAGCCAAATCCTGAAGGTCTAGCAAATCCCTCAGTTGCCTCAAAGGAAATTTCATTTTCCAAAAGGTAGAAGAGGCAACAAGGGGGTCAGCTATTTTAGATCTGATCCTAACCAACAAGGATGACTTGGTTAATGGAGTGCAAGTGGTGGGATCATTATGTGGAAGTGACCATGTTCTCCTGGAGTTTGTTATACAGTGGAAAGGGGAAGCAAGGCATAGTCAGACACATTCTAGACTTTAGGAGAACTGATTTTAGTAAACTTGGAGAAATACTGAGGGTGATGCCATGGTCAGAAATACTAAAAGAGAAGGGAGTTCAGGATGGATGGGAGTTTCTCAAAAGGGAGATACTGAAGGCACAATTTCAAACAGTTCCCGGTAGGAAGAAAAATGGGAGGTGTCTCAAGAAACCAGGATGAATGACTAAGGAACTTTCAACCGAGTTAAGTTTGAAACGGAACATGTATAAGAAATGGAAAAAAGGGGAAATTATGAAAAAGGAATTCAAAGAAATAGCAGGCATGTGTAGGGGTAAAGTCAGAAAAGCTAAAGCGCAGAATGAACTCAGGCTTGCTAGAGAGGTTAAGAACAATAAAATGAGCTTTTTGGATATGTCCGCAGCAAAAGGAAGAAAAAGGAAATGGTAGGGCCACTGCGAGGAGAAGATGGCAAAAAGCTAACAGAAGACAGAGAAAAGGCAGAATTACTCAACACCTTCTTTGCCTCAGTGTTCTCAGAAAAGGAAAAGGGTGCTCAACCTGAGGATAATGGACAGAATAGGGTAATTTCAGCACAGAATAAGTAAAGTGATAGTACAGGAATAGTTTGTTAATCTAAATGAATATAAGTCTCCAGGACCAGATGAACTACATCCAAGAGTATTAAAAGAACTGGCAAATGTAATATCGGAGCCATTGGCAATAATCTTTGAGAACTCCTGGAGAACAGGAGAAGTCCCAGCAGACTGGAGGAGGGCAAACATTGTCCCCATCTTCTAAAAGGGAAAAAAAGAGGATCCCAACAATTATTGTCCAGTTAGTCTGACATCTAA
>NW_024828668.1:0-1470 GCF_019175285.1 Sceloporus undulatus
TAGGTGTTTGCATAGAGTACAACAGGAGTGCCTGATACATGTCAGAAGTACATGTCAAAAGTGCTCAATATGCATCAGAAAAGCCCAATGTGCATCAGAAATGCTCAGTGCACACCAGATATTCCACATGGACATCAGAAGCCCCTGACACATATCAGACGGGTCTTATGCACATTGGGGCATTCTTGCCAGCACCCTTGGTATGCATCTTTGCATTTCACTAAAAGGGTTAATGCAATATAGCTAAGGATGCGTAAAGTAACGCAACATAGACTGTGATATACAAAGAAATATTATCTTCTATGCAGAAAATAATGTTTTCTATGTTTCTTGTGTAGAGAATGCTGTTTTCTTTGCAAAAGAACACTGTCCAAATTTTGCACAAAATAAGTCTCAAATTATGAATAGCCTTTGATAACTGTGTGGGTTTTGAAAATGTACTCAGAGAAGAAAGAAAATTGCTCAGATTAATCACCACTTCCTTCAAGAACAAAATTGTCAAGAATTACCTCCCTACCTTTTTGATTAGTTGGAGAAGGGAAAAGAAAAGATTTCAGAGCTAGAGAAGTAGAGAAAAAGAATATTTTTGTAAAAGGCTAGATTCCTGGAGGAAATTTAAAAAAGAGTCAGAGAGTGGATTCACACAATGATACATGATTTGCATATTCTTGAATACTGACACTAAAGTTTTTCCTTTGTACAGTATAAACTCTTACATTGCCCTTACTATTCACACCTAGCTTCCATGATGTTTCCTGCCTTTGTAAGCATTGTATAAGAAATCTCTAGAACGTGGCCACATAGCTCGAAAACCTCACAAAAAACTATGGATGCCAGCCATGAAAGCCTTCGACTCCTCACTATGGATTGTTCCCACACTCTTATTGATTGTAATAGGAGTGGCTGAGTTGCCACAACACACTCCTCATCCTTCCTCCATATTTTCTCTTGACTCGTTATAATGTTATGGTACCTAGCCAACATGGAGCAGTGGCATATGAGCACCACTAGTGGAGCACCTCACCGGTCCACTCCGTGGGCATTCATGGGAATACAAGTTATCAGTAGGAAGATTCCATGGAGTGTAATGACAGTAACGTTGACCCCCTGTGCTCTCTTTAATATTTGTTGCCACTTATGGTGACCCTAAAGTCAACCTATCATGTGGTTTTCTGGGGCTGAGAGTGTGTAACTCACCCAAGCTGTGGGTTTCCATCACAGAGTGGGGAGTCAAACACTGATCTCCAGAGTACAGTATCATCCAAAATCCACAAAACAGTGATACCTTTAATGAGGCAACTAAAATGCACATTATATAGTTGGCCCTTCATTTTCGTGGGGGATCCGTTCTGGAAACCCCCCCCCCCCCAAAATGGAGGCTCATGCATATCCGCCCTCCACAACTGCCATCCGCCGGCCTGAAAGGGAGTTGGCCAGGCAAGTCCAGCTCCATCAGGACTAAGCCTGAAG
>NW_024828669.1:0-1470 GCF_019175285.1 Sceloporus undulatus
CCCAAAACAATGGCCATAGATCTACTGTGTTTGGGAACAAGTGACAAGTAACACAAAAATCCAGTTTCTTCATGCCTGCTCCATAGTAAAAAGGACAGGGAGCCTTATTGCATGAGAAAGAGGGAGACGGTCAGAAAAGCATGTATTTTGTCATACTGGAAAAGTCCATTTGGCAAAAGGCACGCCTTTATGGCCAAAGAAACCAGGAAGGAGAATGGTAGTGCTACAACAGCATGTGGAGAGGCAAGGAGAAAACTACTACTCTCCCAATCTGGTTCAGCTTTTTCTTCTCATGTGATAAAGCTCTGGATTTGATGATGATGATGATGATCATCATCATCATCTACACAGCAATACAAAAGCATTCCTGCAGTATGCATGTTCTCCTGATTCAGCTATCCACTCACAAAGACCATCATCTAAATGTATGTTCTGAATAAGAATTACAGAAATGTTTGCCTAAGACATTTGAGCTGGAGATAGTTACCCAAGTCTTACTGGTTTCTTTGGCCATTCAGAAACAAGCACGACACTTCACTGGCTATTTGGCATCCTTTCTTCCTCTCCACACACCAAGAGCAGCAATTCAATATTTTATCAGCCAAAGATAAACCCAAGAAAAATCCTGACCCTTGCACCAGCATATTTCCCCTGCCATTGCATTTCTATTTTTAGCCCATTGTATACAGCCTTTGATAGGGGGAAATTTACTTTATTTACTGCTAAAGTGGCTGGGGATGTATTACCTGTTTTTTGACACCTGTTGAAGGAAATGCATTATCCTTAACAATCCTTTTGTGTATCCTCATGTCATATAGGTAAAACAAGAGAAGATTTTTCCTACCCCAAAGATACCTCTATTTACTATGCTCTCTCACATGCAAACTCTCTCACTCACTAGAACAGACTGGCAAAATGTGCCAGTTTCCCAATGGCTTGGGGGTGTGCTGTATGCATGACATATGCCTCCAAACTGGCAGGAAGCCACCATGAAGCCACCTGGCTGTTTACACAGTGACAGTTTTTTGGTGCTTTGATGATGTGGCGTTTAGATGCCACATGCCATAGGAATGCCGAAAAGCCACAGCGATGGCGGAAAGGGCCTCCTTTTTCCAGCACAAAAAGGAGCAGCATTTTGCCACTTCTCTTTACACTGGAAAAAAACTGGATTAGGGCCATGGTGTGCTGTTGCCACAGCCCAAATCCAGCTCTCAAAGGGTTGGCATCACACCACCCCTTTGGACCAGTCTCTTTTGGCCCTCAGTCTCTCAAATATTTCTTTGATGCTTAACTTGTGAACATCTTCCCATACACTTCACTTTATATAGGATGACAGTTAACTGAGCTAAACTGAAGGATGTGGCAGCATTAGGGATGTCAACCTACAAAGAAATTGTGCTGCCACTCTCGGCATGAGTGCTGTGAACTGCCAGTCGACCAGACTGAAAGCTGTGTCTATACACTTTTTGA
>NW_024828670.1:0-1470 GCF_019175285.1 Sceloporus undulatus
GGGTCTGAGGAAGGGAGGCAGGGACTCAGGGCCAGTGGGGAGGCAGGACTTTGGGGGCTGGGAGAGAGAGGTGGGAAAGAGATCCTCCCTTTGGGCCCTAGCTGGGGAGGGTCTCACCGGTCCTTGCCTCCCCCTTTGGGAAAGGAGACCCCTCAGCCCCTTGGACTCACTCTTGCCACTCATTCCTAGGACTGGGACTCAGAGGAGTTTCCTAGGCATTGTCACTTTCTGCCCTCCATGGCCATTGACACTGATCTTTTCCCATTGCCTTCCCTCCCTCAGCCCTTGGACCTCCTCCTCCTTCGCACTCAGAGCAACCCTTCTCTACGGCTGAGGAGACGGACTCTGACACAGGGAAGCTCCGGCCATAAAGGACTGCAGAAGAGGCCTTTCTAGGGCTGCAGGAATCAGGATCTTTGTATTGAAGGTAGGCCTTTATTCCTGGAGCTGAAAGAGGAGCTTTGTTTAAATGTTTCTGTCCAGGATTGTATGGAAAGGTTGCAGCTGAGAGAGTGAGCCCATGCTCTGCAGGAACACAGTATCAAATACAGTCTTCCCAGAAGGTGGAAGTGAGATTTCCAGACCCCAGACACACAGTGCGCCAGTGAGTCCTTTGTGTGGGGACTGTGTGTGTATGTGGTGTTTGCTAGAGTTTTATGAGGTATTCGTTTCACTGGGTTTATAAAATGAGTTTACATACATCTTCACTTCCCCCAAATGAGCATAATCCACGGTTCCATGTTCAGTCATAAACCTATACATTTATAGATATTTCAAGTGCAACATATTCAGCAGTGTTCATCTTTTTAAAAAATATACAAGGAAAAGTGAAGAAATTGTCATTTTGACAATAGATCCATTCAGAAACAATGCACACAAATGTACATGCCTCAACTTCTATGTGATTTTAGCAAGCAGAGGGAGGAGGTGCATACTTCATGCTCCTGCTATGAGTGACATAACAAAAACAGCAGTTACGCTTAGAGAAATAGTATCGTCTACAAAAATGAAATAATTGTTTTGACCAGTGTCTAAATGGGAAGGGGGCCATGATGAGGGGAGGCCATAGATGAGATCTCTAAGGTAATGTAGCTCTTATGCAGCCCAGGAGCTACAGCTTCTCCACCTGGGACATAAAGCAAGTCCTCCCGCTCCTCCTCTGTGTGAAAGAGAAGTCATGATGATACAGTGACTTTGAGTGCTGCAGGGTTTCTAGCCAAACCAAGCCTAACCATTGTCTTTTTTCTCAGGAACTTCGTCTTGGACACCTTGTACACGGCTTTGGAGTGTCCTTTGTTAGAAGTGACCGAAGTGCAGGGCCACCAGGATCCCCCTTCCCACATGATGGCCAACACAAAGGCCAAGCAGAGGGAGCTGGGCTCCAACAGAAAGAGGCTTCAGAGGTACAACACCTCTTTGGTAAGTTGCCATCCTGACTGTTAGTTTCATCTGTGTCTGGGCCGGCTCATG
>NW_024828671.1:0-392 GCF_019175285.1 Sceloporus undulatus
ATGTCAGTCCCTCTATTTCCCCCCTGAAGCATCCGAATGTGTTCTCCGTGTCAGTCCCTCTATTCCTCCCTGAAGCATCCAAATGTGTCCTCCATGTCAGTCCCTCTATTCCTCCCTGAAGCATCCGAACATGTGTTCTCTGTGTCAGTCCCTCTGTCCCCCCCCCCCCCCCCCACGTGTCCTCTGTGTCAGTCCCTTTATTCCCCCCTGAAGCATCCGAACGTGTCCTCCGTGTCAGTCCCTCTATTCCCACATGGAACATCCGAACGTGTTTTCCATGTCAGTCCATCTATTTCCCCCTATAACATCTTAATGTGTCCTCTGTGTCCATCCCTCTATTCACCGCTGAATCATCCGAATGTGTCCTCCGTGTCAGTCCCTTCATTCCTCCC
>NW_024828671.1:492-1470 GCF_019175285.1 Sceloporus undulatus
TGTCCTCCATGTCAGTCCCTCTATTTCCCCCCTGAAGCATCCGAATGTGTTCTCCGTGTCAGTCCCTCTATTCCTCCCTGAAGCATCCAAATGTGTCCTCCATGTCAGTCCCTCTATTCCTCCCTGAAGCATCCGAACATGTGTTCTCTGTGTCAGTCCCTCTGTCCCCCCCCCAAGCATCCGATGTCAGTCCCTCTATTCCCCCCCGGAAGCATCCGAATGTGTCCTCCATGTCAGTCCCTCTATTTCCCCCCTGAAGCATCCGAATGTGTTCTCCATGTCAGTCCCTTTGTTTCTCCCTGAAGCATCCAAACGTGTCCTCTGTGTCAGTCCCTCTATTCCCCCCTGAAGCATCCGAACGTGTCCTCCGTGTCAGTCCCTCTATTCCCACATGGAACATCCGAACGTGTTTTCCATGTCAGTCCATCTATTTCCCCCTGTAACATCTTAATGTGTCCTCTGTGTCCATCCCTCTATTCACCCCTGAATCATCCGAATGTGTCCTCCGTGTCAGTCCCTTCATTCCTCCCTGAAACTCTTGAAGGATTACCGGAAGCAAATGGAGCAAAATTGCAGCGCCGCATCATGGGAAATGTGGCACCTTGGAGGTTGGGGGGGGGGGCGTGTACCAGGACTGAAGCAAAGTTGCATTCCACACCAAGATCAATTCAAATTGAATTCAAATTGACCTTGGAGAAAGATTTGTGATTTCACTAGTTCACCGAATTCACCTACATTGGGAGTGAACTTGGATTGACTTAAGATCGGCCTCAGAACAACTCCCTATAAAAAGCAATAGCATGTGATATTCTATCATGTTATAACATGAATTTGCATGGTTGGGCCCAGAATGGCTACGGATTGGAGTTGCAAATACCGTCATGTGATAAGGGCCTTGGTCCCACTAGGTATGGTTGGTGAGGACAGGAGCGAGAGCTTTCTTGGTGGCTATTCCAAGGCTGTGGAGTGCTCCAAGGC
>NW_024828672.1:0-1470 GCF_019175285.1 Sceloporus undulatus
AGTAACCTAAGCATGGCCCTGCTGCTTATGCCCCTAAATCCATAGAACGATTGTATACTTACTTATAGGAGTTAACAAAGAAGAGATTGGAGGGGAATTTCCTTAAGGAACTCAGTGAAAGCAGATAGTCAGACAAAGGATATTCTATTACACATGTGTAGAAATATTTTGATTTACAGGTGGCATCATATCCTGTGAGACTGCCATAGAGTGCTCAGTCAGAGCCCAAGGCATGATGCAAGCTCATTGCAGAGGATGCTTCATGCTGTTTGGCACCAGGAGATGACTCACAACCAATACAGTATACAGCTCACATGCGGATTGGTGTGGATTGGATTGGAGTTGTCTGTACAAGAGATAGTCAAGTTCATGGAACTCGGAGAGGAGAGCTTGCAAATATTTGCATTATTAGGAGCAGGTAACTAGTGATTTGAGAAACCCATGTTTTTCTTCTCGTTCATTGAGAACTTGATGAGAATTTCTTTAAAAAATATTCTTCCCACAAATCTCTCTTCCAAAAGGTGATTTCTTCTCTCCCTTTCAGCAGCCAGCGAAATATTTTTCACAGATTTCTCGAATGACAATAAAAGACAAGTTGAATAATTACACTAATTACATTGCATTTCAAACTCAATTGCCATGTCAAAAGGAAGTTTGGCAGATGTTTAAAGAACATTCCTATGCTTAAAAAAACCTGAAGGCACACACACAAAAGGGAGGGGGGAGCCCAGTCTCAACAAATAAACTGTGATCAAAGCCCCAACAAGAAATGGTAGAGTTGAGGAGAACCTCAAGGACCATCCAGTCCAACCCCCTTCTTCTTTGAAGTAATATATAGGAATACATGGTATCTTAGAGGACATGTAGTCTGACCCCTGTTCAACATCAGGATGGCACTGGAAGATGGGACAAACCAAGGGGTTTCTTGGCATAAAGAGGAGTTTTGCCATGGGATGCCCCTGAAGTTGAGACAGTGTGGCCCTCACAGATGAGAAGGGGAGGGGTGGGGTGCCAAGTGGCAATGCTCTTCTGCCAAGCAGGAATCCTCAAGAAGGAACAGAGTGGGGTGCTATGGCAGGAATTCTGCCATGGATAAAACCTACCATGAAGGAATACCAGTGAATTTCTATGGTGAACTGGGAGGCTAGAGTTCTAATCTCAGCTCAGCCATGTAAATCCACAGGGTGACATTGGGTAAGTCACACGCTCTCACTCATGGATGTTCTGCACTCTCCTTACCTATTATTACCATTATTGTTATCATTGCATGATAGCTTTGGCCCTTACCATCACCATGGGAGAGGTGCAGAGAGAGAATTTGCCATGTACTGCCTCTGAGGCTGAGAGAGTGTGACCCTCACAAAAGAGAAGAAGGGGCAGGTTGGAGTGCAATAGCAAGAATTCTGCCATGGATAAAACCTACCATGAAGGAATACCTAGGAGTTGGAGTTGAAGCTGAGAGCATGTGAC
>NW_024828673.1:0-1470 GCF_019175285.1 Sceloporus undulatus
GAGTCTCACCAGTGGCTTTAGATAACTGAGTTTTAACATAAGATTTCTGTATTAAAATGCAAACCATTTTTGCAAATAACTATTACCATCTGGGCTTTTAAATCAAGAACTTCATCCAAAAAAGGGAAAAGGGAAACAAAACATAGAGCCTTAGTTTAATTATGTTCCTTGTTCTCTGATGTCTTGTGTGCTGTTTTGACACAAGGACTAGTAAATCCTGAAAGGCCTTTTATCCACCTGTATTCTTTGCCAGAGCAAGGAACTGCCATCAATTACTCTGTCAGTACTCAAAAGCCTCTTCTAGGATGCTTAAGAATGAGGATGCTTGCTTAAATGATCACTGGGAGGCTCTTGATGGGCTGGAAGCCAGGTACTAAACATGCTTCACCTGCCAGGATGGTGCCTAGAGAGGAAATAGTTATTAATTCAGTCTGGAATGTGGCCAGAGAAGAAGGTAAGAGTTCTACATGATAAAAGGTGACTGGCCAGAAATGCCCTTGTGAGGATTCAAGGGTAGCATGCACCTTTTGGAGAAAGGCCACGGCTTCAGAAAATTGCTTTTTGGGGAGTACAGTTCCTGGAACCCTCTTAGCCATATTCTGGAAGAAAATGTTTTAAAAACCAAAATACTTCCAAGCATTTAATTTTAAAGTGTATGACTAGATTCCTTGGCAACTACCTTCTTTTTTATGTTGAAACAGACGATCACAACTATGTCTTTGCAAACATTTCCAAGTTGCAGAGCTAATACTGCATTCTTTGGGTGCTTCCTTGTTCATTCCTCTTCAACAGATATTGAAATATACACACACCAGGAGTGGGCAACTGCATTGGGGGATAGGAATCAATTTTCCACTTCCAACCCACTATGAGCTACAATCATGCACACAGCAAAGCACCAAAATGCCTGAATTTCTCTTTGTTTCTCCTCCAAAATGGCAACTAGAGGTTATGTTCCATCACTTCTTGTAACCATTTTGGAAAGAAAACAGAAGGGTGGGGTGTTCTGGTGAGATTTGAGGAGAGAATTATTTTCATTCATTCATTCATTCATCCACTCATTTTGTTTCCACACATTTGGAAGACTTTGGCGGGGGGGGGGGGGGGAGGATCTACTCTGCTGTGTTTATTTTTTTAAGCAAGAGTTCATGGGACTTTGGAGGACTAATGGTGGGCTTCCCAGACTGCAAAAATGATGCAGTCCTCCACCTCATAGATTTGCAGTACTGTTTTTGCAAAGAAACTGATCTTACAAAAAGCTGCCTCTCTGAAGCTTCCTAGCACTCAGGAAAGTACAGGACGAAAAAATAAAAATTCTCAGTGCAATAAAGACATGATAAAACAGATGGACTGTAGGTTTAAGATGGGAAAATGGAAATTATTCCTTCACACAGAGTCCAATTAATGTATGGAACTCACTCCTACAAGAAGTGCTGATCGGCAAGACTTTCTATGGTTTTAATGGGGAGG
>NW_024828674.1:0-1470 GCF_019175285.1 Sceloporus undulatus
GCGCTGTGTAAATTTACAGCGCTTCATAAATAAAGGTTAATAATAATAATAATAATTATGGAAGTAACTTTCCAGGTTCTGCAGCCTGCCCAAAGGTTGCATTTGATAATATAAAATCAGTATATGTCAACTAGATGCCCTTCAGATATGTTGCATTATAGCTCCATTCATTCGGCATGAAATTACAGGGGCCAACATACCTGGATGGCATCAGATTAAGAAAGGCTGCTGCTCTCTGTGAAGTTTTAATGGAAGCTCTTTTCTGATCAGGGTTAAATTCATTCTGCCCGTGACAGAGAGCATTCTTCCTCCCTCCCTTGTCCCACTTCCTGGAGTGGAGAAAACAGCAAACTTCCATTAGTGACTCTGTTGTATTCACTTCTCTCTGTAGAATCACTCTTTTACATTGTATTTGAATTAAATTCAGAGTGTCTCCTTCTCCTGTTCCCCACAGTCTTATAGGAAAAAAGTAATTAATTTTACACACTTCAAACATACCACACAACAGTAGACAAACAGCAGATTAAAAAAAGTGCTGTATGTGTCCAAAGTACTAAATTAGATACCTCAACTGTTGCTAGGACTCAGAACTTTTCCTTTTCAAAGGACTACACTGCCTCTTTTCATCTCTAAAATGCTCTAGAAGCTCATTAATTTTCACACTGAAACCCGAGGAAAGGGTAGCTAGCCCTATTCTGGAGAAGGTGAAACTGAGGCAGCAGGTATTTTTTGTGAGTTGCCCAAACTGAATCTGTGCTCAGAATGTAGTAATATCCAGCTCTGCATCTTTCACCAGAGGTTAGTTTGTAACTTCTTGCAGAGGTCAAATCTGAAAATACTGAAAGTTAATTACAAACTACTAGTAGTAGTAGTAGTGTCACAGATATATAGAACAGCTGGCCTACTGTATCTATGGATTTTTTATCCATCAATTCAACCATCCATGGCTTCAAAATATCTGTCCACATGGGGTCCTGGAACCAAACCTCGTCATATATCAAAGGTCCACTGTATACTAACATAAGAAGAGCCATGCCAGATCAGATTAAAGACTTTTCTAGACTGGGATTTTGCTCCCATAGTGGCCAACCAGAGTGGGAAGTGTGCAGGAGGACATGAGTGCCAAAACACCCTTCTCCTTGTGCTGATAATGGAGAGGGTTGTATTCATCATGACTAGAAACTATTGAAGGCCCCCTCTCCCATGAGTTTGTCCAATTCACTTTTAACGGTGTCCTAGCTGACAGCTATCATATCTTGTGGCACCAAATCCCAGTTTAAATGATATGCTATGTGAAGTAGTGCTTCCTTTACCAATCCACCATTCAACTTCTTCTAGTAACATGAGAGAAGAAGTGCATCCTATCTACTTTCTCTATACTACACTTAGGGCCTGTTACAGACAGGCCAAAATAAAGCTGCTTCGAGTCACTTTGGAGGTATGGTATTTCAATGATGCATGAGTCCTAAG
>NW_024828675.1:0-1470 GCF_019175285.1 Sceloporus undulatus
ATTTCCTTTCTTTTATAAACCCATTTGCAACCTATTACTGGTTTTTCCTTAGGTCTATCCACAATCTCAAACACATCTTTGTTCACTAAACAACTAAACTCATTTTCCATTGCATCACACCACCTTTCTTGTTCTTCCCTGGAAAAGGTTTCCAACTGTTCAAAACTTTCAGGCTCTTCTATTACTGTACAAGCTCTAGCCTGTGTCACAACAAACCTATCTGGTGACTTTGTAATTCTGTGACTACGCCTGGGCACAAATTCTGTCGTTCTGCCTCTCTCCTCATCACTATCTGCACTAGAAGATGCTGTCTTTTTGCTAAACCTCTTGTCTTCTGTCATCCTTGTGGTAACTGGTCTTGTTTGTGTCTCCCCATCTGAGGCACTACCACTACTGCTAGTTGAGGCTTCTGGTTTGACTGAAACCCCTCCGTTTCCTGAAGTTGGTTCAGTCTGTCCTTGCTGCTCACTTGAGCTTCCTAATCTCAAAAATACTTCCTTATTTGCATGCAGCTTGTCCCAGCCAGCATGTCTCTCAAAATTTGCAGACCTGGAGTACTGTATCTCTTTTCCTCTCATTAGGAATTTGTAACTGTTCCCTGAATATCCTAGGAACATCAGCCTTTTGCTTTTGGGCTCTCCTTTTCTCCTGAAACAGGCAGGTATGTACACATGTGCAAATTGACCAAAAACTCTTAAATACTTGAAATTTGGCACTCTCCCATATAAAACTCTGTAGGGAATATCATCAATTTCAGAATGGTACATCCTATTACTTATATGTATGGCATTCAGAGTTGCTTCACCCCAGAAACTTTCTCCAACTCCTGCATCTGCCATCATGCAAGCAGAAATCCTTTTTATATCTTGGATTTTTCTCTCTGCTAAACCATCCTCACTTGGACAAGCAGGGTTTGTGGTCTCATGCCTTATCCCCACTTTCTGGAACCAATTGTACAGCTGGTTGTTTACAAATTCTCCACCTCTATCTGTAACAATTGTCCCAACTCTGCTATCAAACCTTCTCTCTATCATCCTTACCCATGCTTTTAAATTTTGCCCAGCTTCTGACTTATTTTTCAATATTCTTACATATGCAAATCTTGAAAATCTATCAACAATAACCAGAAAATATTTGCTTCCCCCTAGTGACACACAATTAGCTTGGGCTACATCAGCATGCACATATTGAAATGGTCTCTGAGCAATCCTTTTTGACTTCTTAGCAACTGGATATGCTCTAACCTTGACTTGGTTACATACAGTACAGTCTAAATGATTTTTACATTCTGCTACTTTCAAATCTGGACACATGCCTATTAAATTCTTTAAACTCTTGAAACTTGCATGGCCAAATTTCCTATGAAGCTCATGTATGCAGTCTTTGTGCAAGGGAACATTATCTATAGTATTTGCATTCTCTCCTTTGTACTTGTCAACATTTTCTTCCAGAAAATAAAGCTTATCTTGT